>NW_007081373.1:0-368 GCF_000164805.1 Carlito syrichta
AAAGGCCTTTGGCAAAGTCTCAGGATACAAAATAAATATACAAAAAACAATCGCATTTCTTTACACCAATAATAAACAAACAGAAACCCAAATAAAAACCACAATAGCCACACACAAAAAAAATACCTTGGCATCTTCTTAGCCAGAGATGTGAAAAACATCTACAATGAAAACTACAGAACACTGCTCAACGAAATCAAAGATGACACAAACAAGTAGAAAAATATCCCATGCTCACGGATTGGAAGAATCAACATTCTTCCAATGAAGATGTCCATCCTACTTAAGGCAATCTACAAATTTAATGCAATACCCATCAAATTACCAGCAACATTCTTCTCAGACCTGGAAAAAACAATATAGGAGTT
>NW_007081374.1:0-359 GCF_000164805.1 Carlito syrichta
CTTTGGAGTGCCCCCCCCGGCGCCAAAAGGGGTCGGGCGCGTGCGCGCCCCTTATGCAGACGTGGGCCAAACGTCCTGCGAATGCAGCCTCGCTGGGGACCCTGGGACGGGCGTTCCCTGCGGCTGTGTCCTCTGGTGACGCTGGAGAGAGGAGTCTGTGACCATGAGGTGCTTCTGTGGCACCTCTGCATGTTCATGGCGATCTGCGTGGGTGTTGGAATGTCGCACCTGTTTTAATTGGTGGGTTGGGAAGAGTACTAGAAAGTTAGGAAGCCAGAGGTCAAGGGCTTTGCTGCGATTTGCTCGTGTCACAGTGTCTCCAGGCTTCTTTTCTGGAGCCGTTTGGGTGGAGGAAGGGC
>NW_007081375.1:0-550 GCF_000164805.1 Carlito syrichta
GCCCGCGGGTTCGAGACCAGCCTGGGCAACTTGGCGAGACCTCATCTCTACAATAAATCACAAAAGTGAGCTGGGTGTGGTGGTGCACACCTGTAGTTCCAGCCTCTCTGAAGACTGAGGTGGAAGGTTCACCCGAGCCCAGCAGGTCGAGGCTGCGGTGGCCACGAGCGTGCCACTATACTCCAGCCTGGGCGACAGAGTGAGATGCCGCCTCAAAAAGAAAAAAAAAGGTCCCCAGGACCGGCCGCACCTGGTGAATCCACATCTCTGGAAGAGCCTATGGCACCCACTGCCCACACGGCTCTGGAGAACAGTCGGGCTGGCCCCAACATAGGGGACCCCCGAAATCCACAGCCTAGGCTCCCTCCGTTTCTCCAACGTTTACCGAGCGCCAACTGTGTGCCAAGCTGCAGGTCACTCCACCAGCCTCTCTCTGCCGTCTGGTGTATCTCGGGACTGTCGCGGGTCCCGCCCTCCTCCCCCGCAGCCCCTCGCGCGGCGCCCGCAGAACGCCCCACCTTGTAGCAGTGCCGGAGTGTGGGGTCCGAGG
>NW_007081376.1:0-355 GCF_000164805.1 Carlito syrichta
AAAAAAAAAAAAAAAAAAAAAAAAAAGCACAATCCCATTGACAATAGCCACACACCAAAAGAGAAATACCTTTCATTTCCTAACCGGAGATATAAAAGACCTTTACAATGAAAACTACAAAACACTGCTCAAATAAATCAAAGACAACACAAACAAGTGGGAAAAATATCCCATGCTCATGGATTGGAAGAATTGTTAAGATGTCCATCTTTCCTAAGGCAATCTACAGATTTAATGTCCATCAAATTACCAGCAAAATTCTTCTCAGATCTTGAAAAAACAATACAGGAATTCATATGGAAACACAAACGACCAAAAATAGTCAGAACAATTCTCAGCAAAAAAAAAAAAAAAA
>NW_007081377.1:0-498 GCF_000164805.1 Carlito syrichta
CTGCTGGGCTCTGGCGATCCTTCCCCCTCAGCCTTCCAAGTAGCTGGAATTACAGGCACGCAATACCACACCCGGCTATATATATATTTTTTTTTATTGTAGAGATGAGGTCTTGCCAAGTTGCCTAGGTGGATCTCGAACCCGCGGGCTCAGGCAATTCACTCACCTCAAACTCCCAAAGTGCGGGATTACAAGCTGAGCCACCAAGCTTTTTCAAACTACTTCAGCAATGACCATAAGTACAATGACTGTATTCTTTAACATTAGATTTTCATTTTAGAGTTTTATATTTTTATTCTTATAAATCTCTATACCATTGCATTTTTTTTTTACCATGTACATTTTATAGATTAAAAAATGCATGTATTTAAAATCACTACTTCTAGCTGGGCTCGGTGGCTCAGCCTGTAATCCGCGCCTTTGGGAGGCTGAGATGAATGGATTGCCTGAGCCCGCGGGTTCGAGACCCGGCTGGGCAGCGAGACCTCATCTCTACAA
>NW_007081378.1:0-402 GCF_000164805.1 Carlito syrichta
TCTCGAACCCGCGGGCTCAGGCAATCCACTCACCTCAGCCTCCCAAGGCACGGGATTACAGGCTGAGCCACCGAGCCCGGCCAAACTTCTAAATAAGACAAAAACACTTAGCTGGGCATGATGGCTCATGCCTGTTATCCTAGCATTTGGGGAGGCTGAGGCAAGAGGATACTTTGAGGCCAAGACTTCGAGGTGCAGTGAGCTGTAATCACAGCACTGCATTACCCCACACACTTGTAATATTAAGTGTGGAAACAGTGTGAACTATGCATACATTTAAGAAAGATGAACAGCCAGGCTCGGTGGCTCAGCCTGTGATCCCGTGCCTTGGGAGGCTGAGGGGAGTGGATTGCCTGAGCCCGTGGGTTCGAGACCCACCTGGGCCACTTGGTGAGACCTCAT
>NW_007081379.1:0-659 GCF_000164805.1 Carlito syrichta
TAAGTCAGCTAGCCAGCTAACTAGCCTGTTACCTACCTAGTTAAGTCAGCTAGTTAGACAGCTAGATAACTTGTTTGCTAGCTAGTTATGTAGCTAGATAGCCAGCTAGCTAGTCGTGTAGCTGGTTAAGTCAGTTAGCTAAACATTTAGTTACTTAGCTAACTAGTCGACTAGAAACTCAGCTAGCTCGTCAGCTATCTAGTGAGCTCCCTCGCTTTCCATCAGGTTAGCAAACTAGTAGGCTCATGAGCATGCAAACCGGTCAGGAAACTAGTTGGCTTGTTCACCAGCCTAAAGGTCAACTAACTTGTTGGCTCACTCAAAGGCCAAAAGATCAGCTAACTAGTCATTTGCTCACCAGCCAACTAGTTAAGTCAACTCACCATTCGGCTCACTCACTGGCCAACTAGTTATGGCAGAACACAAGTAGGCTCATTAGCCGACCGAATAGTTAATTCAGCTGAACATTTGGCGTACTCGCCGGTCGACTAGTTAAGTCAGCTCACATGTTGTCTCACACTCCGGCCGACTAGTTAAGTCAGTTAAATGGTCAGCCTACTAGTCAGCACACTAATAAACTAAGCTAATCAATCGGCCAACTAGTGGGCCAACTTGTTAGCTGACATGTTAGGTCAGCTAAGACTTAATCAGGTAGCTAA
>NW_007081380.1:0-336 GCF_000164805.1 Carlito syrichta
ATGAAAACTACAAAACACTGCTCAAAGAAATCAAGGATGACACAAACAAGTGGAAAAATAACCCATGCTCATGGATTGGAAGAATCAGCATTGTGACAATGTTCATCTTACCTAAGGCAATCTACATATTTAATGCAATACCCATCAAATTACCAGCAACATTCTTCTCAAAGCTAGAAAAAGCAATACAGGAATTCATATGGAAACACAAACAATCAAGAATAGCCAGAATAATCCTCAACAACAACAACAAAAACAAAGCAGAAGGTATCACATTACCAGACTTCAAACTTTACTATAAAGCTACAATAATCAAAACAGCTTGGTATTGGTACA
>NW_007081381.1:0-447 GCF_000164805.1 Carlito syrichta
CCAGCACTTTGGGAGGCCGAGGTGAAAGGATTGCCTGAGCCCATGGGTTTGAGACCAGCCTGGGCAACTTGGCAAGACCTCATCCCTACAATAAAAAATAAATAAATAAAATTAGCTGGGTATGGTGACATGTGCCTATAGTTCCAGCTACTTGGAAGGCTGGGGTGGAAGGATTGCCTGAACCCAGTAGGTCAAGGCTATGGTGACTGTGAGCATACCACTGCACTCCAGCCTGGGTGACAGAGGGAGACTCCAACTCAAAAAAGAAGGCTGGGCTTGGTGGCTCAGCCTGTAATCCCACCACTTTGGGAGGCCAAGGCAAGTGAATTGCCTGAGTCTGCGGGTTCGAGACCAGCCAAGGTAACTTGGTGAGACCTCATCTCTACAATAAATCAAAAATTAGCCGGGCGTGGTAGCACATGCCTGTAGTTCTGGCTACTTGGAAGG
>NW_007081382.1:0-334 GCF_000164805.1 Carlito syrichta
CAGAACACTCCACCCAACAACCACAGAATATACATTCTACTCATCACCACATGGAATGTATTGTAAGAATGACCACATACTTGGCCATAAATCAAGCATAAACAAATTTCAAAACATCAAAATTTTGTCATGCACCTTCTTGGAACACAGTGGAATAAAAATAAACATCAACACTAACAAGGTTCCCCCCAAACCCACAAAGACATGGACACTAAATAGCGTGATCCTGGGTCAACGATGAAATCAAAACAGAGGTTAAAAGATACCTGGAAACTGAAAATGAAGAAACATCTTACCAAAATCTCTGGGACACCATGAAAGCTGTAGTAAGAGG
>NW_007081383.1:0-390 GCF_000164805.1 Carlito syrichta
CATACATGTGCAGGTATCTTTTTTGTAGAGTGATTTGAGTTCTTCCGGGTATATTCCCAGTAAGGGGATTGCAGGGTCATATAGAAGGTCAATTTTTAGATCTTTTAGGAATCGCCATACTGTTTTCCACAGAGGCTATACTAATTTACACTCCTACCCACAGTGTAGAAATGCTCCCTTTTTGTCACATCTTCTCCAGCATCTGTTGTTTTTTGTTATTGATGATGGCCATCCTGACTGAATGGAGTTAGGTGGTATCTCAGTGTGGTTTTAATTTGCATTTCTTTGATGACTAGTGAGATTGAGCATTGTTGGCTGCTTGTATGTCTTCTTTTGAAAACTGTCTATTCATATCTTTTGCCCACTTTGTAATGGGGCTGTTTGTTTTTT
>NW_007081384.1:0-364 GCF_000164805.1 Carlito syrichta
GGGTGCCTGAATGAAACGTAATTGTACACCTAACCCTTAACTGTACCCCACAAAACCACATAAAAAAATAATGATTAAAAAAAAATTTTTTTCACATAAACAAAAATGGAAAGAATTCACACAAGGTCTTCTGGTTTAAGCATAGTCCTGATAATGTGGTGCTTTAAAATCTCACTAAAAATAATAATAATAATAATAATATCTCATTGTGTACCGGAAATTTGCTGAGGGAGTAAATTTAAGTTCTTTTACCATCCAAAAGGTAACTATGTGAGATGATGGATATATTTATTTGACTGTAGTGATTATTTTGCTAAATATATGTATATCAAAAAATCTTTTGTACACCTTAATTATATACAAT
>NW_007081385.1:0-424 GCF_000164805.1 Carlito syrichta
CCCAGCAGGTGGAGGCTGCAGTGGCCAGGAGCAGCCACTGCACTCCAGTCTGGGCAACAGAGTGAGACTCCAATTCAAAAAAAAAATTTTTTTTGTTTAAGTTAAAACACTGTGGCCAGGTGTGGTGGCTCATGCCTATAATCCCAGCACTTTGGGAGGCTGAGGTGAGAAGATTGCCTGAGTCCAGAGGTTCGAGACCAGCCTGGGAAACTTGGCAAGACCTCACCTCTACAATAAATCAAAAAAATTAGCCAGGGGCGGTGGCCTGTGCCTGTAGTTCTAGCTACTTGGAAGGCTGAGGTGGAAGGATCACCTGAGCCCAGCAAGTGGAGGCTGCGGTGGCCATGAGCGTGCCATTGTACTCCAGCCTGGGTGCCAGAGCGAGACTCCTACTCAAAAAAAAAAAAAAAAAAAAGGCCAGGCA
>NW_007081386.1:0-462 GCF_000164805.1 Carlito syrichta
TTGGAAGTCCTAGCTAGGGCAATTAGACAAGAGAAGGAAATCAGGGGTATCCAAGTAGGAAAAGAGGAAGTCAAGTTATCCCTCTGTGCTGATGATATGATTCTATACTTGAAAATCCAAGAGAATCTGTCAAAAACCTTCTTACCCTGATAAAAGTCTCTGGAAAAGACTCAGGGTACAAAATAAATGTGCAAAAGACAGTTGCATTCCTATACACTAGCAACAAGTAGGCAGAGACCCAAATTAAAAGCACAATCCCATTCACAATAGCCACCAAAAAAATGAAATACCGTGGCATCTTCCTAACCAGAGACGTGAAAGACCTTTACAATGAGAACTACAAAACACTGCTCAAAGAAAACCAAGATACAAACAAATGGAAAAATATTCCATGCTCATGGATAGGAAGAATCAACATTGTTAAAATGTCCATCCTACCAAAGGCAATCTACAGATTCAATG
>NW_007081387.1:0-344 GCF_000164805.1 Carlito syrichta
GTCGATCTTAGAATACGTTCCATGCGGTGATGAGTAGAATGTGTATTCTGTGGTCTTTGGATGGCGTGTTCTGTAGGTATCAAGTAAGTCCATTTGGTCCAGAGTCACATTGAGGTTCTGGATCTCTTTGCTGATTTTTTGTCCTGACGATTTTTCTAGGGTTGTGAGTGGAGTATTAAAGTCCCCAGTTATGATGGTGTTAGAGTCAATATCTTTCTTAAGTTTTCATAGAAGTTGCTTTACGAAAGTTGGTGCACCTGTGTTGGGTGCATATATGTTTAAGATAGATATTTCCTGTTGATGGAGTGAACCTTTTATCATTATGTAGTAGCCCTCTGTATCTT
>NW_007081388.1:0-469 GCF_000164805.1 Carlito syrichta
GGAGCTTGCCACCCGTGCACTGGGCTGAGGCCTGGGGCACATGCCGCCGGGGCCTGGGCTCCTTGCCCAGCCCCTACAGCTGCACTGAGACCTGGTGGCGAGAGGCCAGGGCCCGCTGCTCTGTGCCCGTGGGGACGCAGACCGGTCACGGGACGGAGCACTCGGCGAGCGCTTGGTAAACGCCTGTCGGCTGACCTGTTGAACCCACGGAGCAGGCAGGTGGCAGGCGAAGAGCTGAGGAGAAGCTGGCCCAGGGTCGGGGGAGTCAGACTCCTCCACGCATCGGGGTCCTGTCTGAGGACAGGCTGGTGTGACGGAGGGACTGAGAGGCAGGGCCAGAGGCCGTGGTGAGATCTTGGCTGTTCTCTCCCTGCAGCCAGTACAGGAGCCTTTTCCACAAAGTCAGGCCCTAACGATAGCTCTGAGCTGGCCACGTCCCTGCCAGCCCCGCCCAGATGAGGGGCGTGTG
>NW_007081388.1:489-1517 GCF_000164805.1 Carlito syrichta
GGCCGAGAGGCCCCGGCCCGCCTGTGCGAGGGGGACACGGAGTGCCGGGAGTACTGGCCGGGCCCCAACTTCGGCATCACCAACTTCGACAACATCCTGTTCGCCGTCCTCACCGTGTTCCAGTGCATCACCATGGAGGGCTGGACCGACATCCTCTACAACGTGAGTCGCCTCTTGGCCCTGGGCCTGCGGGGGTTCTCTCGCGCCCTCAGGGCCTCTGCCCCGCCTTCCTCCGACGCCCCTCAGGGGTCCCCCACCGTCAGGCTTCACCCGGGATCTTGCCGCGGGTCCTCCTGGAGGCGCCACGACCGCCTCCCTCGTGAAAGCGAGGCCGAGGGCTTGGTGGGAGGTCAGGAGAAGATTCCAGAGAAGCTGCTACTGTGGCTGATGGCAAAGAGGGCAGCAGCCAGTGCGCACGGCCAGCGTGCCCCAAGCCAGGCCCTGTGCGAAGAACTTTGTGTTGGCTCGTGTCGTCCTCTCGAGCGCCCCGCCAGACAGACCACGAAGCTGAGTCACGGCGAAGGTGTGCTGGCGCCCTGGGCTGCAGGCGGCTTCCTGCTCGCCACTGGCTGTGCCGCCCTCTGGGGTCTTCTGAGGGAGTGAGGCCCGCCAGGCCGCTTGTCCCTGGTGTCTGGCAGGGACTGAGGAGCAGAATGGGCTGAGGCTCGCACGGCGCCTCCGCTGAGGAACGCGGCCTGGTTCTGCCAGGATGCCTGGGTGGGAGCCTGTCTTCCCCGTGCTGCCGCTGCACCCCATCCATCCGCTGCTTCTCCGTGGCCTCACGCTCCCGTGGGCGCCAGGCCGTCTGGGCACTTGTGGCACGTTGGAAGCTGAACCTGGAGGCGCCCGGCGGTGCCTGTGATCCCTCCCACGCCACTTGCCCTGTGCCCAGAACTCTTTGGGGTGCGCTCGGCCATACCTCGAGCGGATCTCAGCCTCTGTTTTGCAGGAAGGCCTGTGAGCCCCCAGGGCACGAGAACAATTAAGTTAGCAGTCAGGCGCTCTGGGGGGTGGGGGGGGGAAGGCGT
>NW_007081388.1:1650-37016 GCF_000164805.1 Carlito syrichta
GGGGTCAGGGTTGGCCGCAGAGGTGCGTCAGCACCCGTCTCCTTGGGACCCCCAGGCACTGCCTGTACAGTGGTGGGCAGAGGCGCTCAGGACACAAGGGCCAGACAGCGGCGTGGGCTGGGAAGGAGATGAGGGCAGATGGGGAGCCAGAGGTGCCAGAGAGCATGGCTGGTGGAGTCTAGCAACCAGACACTGTGAGGCGACGCCTCAGCAGCTTGGTAGGGCCCTAGGATGCGGTGGTGGTGTGACGGTCGCGAGGCAGGCTGCACGAGAAACCAGAGTGGTGGCCAAGGCTGGCTCAGACCCTCTTCCCACGGAGGGCATGAGGCCGTTATTGCTTAGACAGGGTTTTTGAAGAGGACGCTTTGGGGGGAGAGTCTGCTGCTCACCCCCAACGGAGCCCTCTTTGGATATACCCTCCTTCACACCAACAGGCTGGGTCCTGGTGAGCAGGGTTGGAGAGAGAGGGGTGGAGCGCGCACTCAGCGCTGGGGTGCAGGGGATGTGTGTGGGTCTCACGGGCCGGCTGGAGTTAGCTGGAGTGGGTGGCTGGGACCAGGTCTCAACAGAGCGCGTCGGTTCAGAGTGCACTCCTGAGAAACTGGCGGCAGCGGGTGGGGGTTCCCCACCTGGAGGAGAAATGGCTTGCGGGTTGCCGTCGGACGGAGCTGCAGGAGAACCCACGCAAGTGCCTTGCGAGGGGTGAGTCGGCATCGGGTTCCCCTTGGGTTGCGCCAGAAGGGAGGCTGTCTGGGCGGTGCCATGCAGAAACGAATGCGCCTGCCACCCCCCGCTCTGCCCCTTGACAGCTTGGCCCCCAGCCCCTGCACAGGCTGAGGGGGAAGGAGGAATGCCACGTGTGGAAGAGTGAAGACGGGCCGTGTCCTCTCCTGCGGAGAGCGCCCGCAGAGGCAGGCCAGCTCAGGAGGCCAGAGTTGCCAGCGTAACGTGCGCTGGACGGTCCCACCACTGGCTGGAACTGGACACTGTCGATCTTTGAACCGAGACTGTGTTTTCGACTCGAAGGGAGTGTAGAATTTTCTGTGACCCAAGAGTTTTCAGAAAAGTCATGAGACTGATGCAGATTTTCATCCAGGGGCATGGGAAGGACTTCTTTGCTGGCCACGGCCCAAGGGACAGGGCGAGGCACATGTTGTTGGCTTGTGATTCTGCATGTGTGGTTTTGTGAAGGAAGATGTGAGGAGAAGCCCTGACCGTCGCTTTTGGTGAGGTGGAGGTTGATGGAAGACCTGTCAAGAGCAGTCTCAGTATTGCAGCCAAGACTCTGGAACGGGTGGGCTGAAGGGACCAGGAGATGCGGAAGCGAGGCCGGCAGGTGCAGGCGACTCTCTCAGAGCGCGTCGGGGCGTCACTGCGGGGACTTCCTGGTGGACAGGAATACAGTGAACTTCTGAATGTGGGTTGGATCCTGTAGCCTTGATGAACTCATTTACTAGTTCTAGGGGAGTTTTTAAAATGGTCTTTGGGACTTTCTATGTAGATGAACCTACCACCTGCAAACAAGAGCAGTTTGCTTCTTCTTTCTGGCCTTTATGCCTCTTTTTTCTTCCAACTGTTATTATTGTGGTAAAATATAAGTAACAGAATTTACAATTTTAGCAATTTAAAAACGTGCAGTTCAGTGATATTGAACACATTCATGATGTGCGACCATCACCACCATCCGTCTCCACAGCTCCTTTGTCTTGTAAAACTGAAATTCTCTGCCATTACACAATAAGGGGACTGCAGTAAACATTTTTTATTCCCCTCTTTCCTCAGTCCCTGGCAGCCATCATTCTACCGTCTGCCTCTATGATTCTGACTACGCTAAGTACCAGTGCCAGTGGAGCATACAAGTGGCGTCAGATACAGCGTTTATCTCTTTGTGACTGGCTTATTTTCCTCTCATAATGTCCTCAGGTTCATTCATGCTGCCCCATATTGCATAATTGTCTTTCTTTTTAAGGCTGAATCATATTCTATTGTATGTGTATCCCACATTTTGCTCATCCGTCTGCCTATCAATGGATGCTTGGGTTGGGCTTCCACGTCTTAACTCTTGGGCATAATGCTGCCACGAACATGGGTGTGCAAATACCTCCTCAACACCGTGCTTTCAGTTCTTTTGGGTATATACCCAGAAGCGAAACTGAGGGATTATGTGGCAATTCTGTTTTTTAAGTTTTTGAGGAACTGCCATACCATTTTACACAATGGCTGTACCGTTTTGCATTTCCACTAGCAATACTCATGGGTTCTAATTTCTCCATATCCTCACCAATACGGGTTATTTTCTGTGTTTTTGGTGGTAGCCATCCTAATGTGTGTGATATGGTATCTGGTTGTAGTTTTGATTTGCGTTTATCTAATGGTTGGTGATATTGAGTGTCTTTTCATATGTGTATTGGCCGTTTGTATATCTTCTTTGAAGAAATATCTATTGAAGTTCTTTGCCTATTTTTTTTTTTTTTGAGTTGGAGTCTCACTCTGTTGCCCAGACTGGAATGCAGTGACTGCTCCCGGCCACTGCAGCCTTGACCTGCTGGGCTCCGGCGATCCTTCCGCCTCCACCTTCTGAGTAGCCAGAATTACAGGCGCGCGTTACCATGCCCGGCTAATTTTTTTATTTTATTGTAGAGATGAGGTCTCGCCTGCCCAGGCGGGTCTCGAACCCGCAGGCTCAGGCAGTCCACTCACCTCAGCCTCCCAAAGGCGCGGGATTACAGGCTGAGCCACCGAGCCTGGCTGTCTGCCCATTTTTGAATTGGGTTTTTGTTGTTGAGTTTTAGGAGTTCTCTCTATATTCTGAGTATTCATTCTTGTCAGATTTATGATTTGCAAATATTTTCTCCCATTTGATGTGTTATCTTTTTTACTGTCTTTTGGTAGACACATTTAAAAATTTTCCTGAAGTCCACTTTGTCTCTTTTTCTTTTGTTGCCTGTGCCTTTGATGTCATATGCAAGAAATCATTATGAATCCAAAATTGTGAGGCATTTGACCATTTTTAAAAAGTTTTATTTTGCCCGGTCTTACATTCAGGTGTTTGATCCATTTAAGTTAATTTTTGTACTTGGTGTTTGGTAAGGATGCAACTTGATTCTTTTGTATGTGGACAGCCAGTTTTCTCAGCACCATTTACTGAAAAGTTTGTTCTTTTGCCATTGAATGATCTTGGCACCCTTGTCAAGAATTATTTGATCATATATGCAAGGGTTTATTTTGGGGCTCTTTTGATTTCCCTTTCCTGCCTTATTGCACTGGCTAGAACTTTCAGTATTGTTTTCAGTAAGAATGGTGAAAGCAGGGATACTTGCCATATGCTCCCAATCTTAGGGAAAAGGCGTCTGGTCTTTTACCATTAGGTATAATATTACCTGTAGGGTTGGGTTGGGTTGTTGTTTTTCTTTTGGGTTAGATGCTCCTTATCAAGTTGAGGCAGTTCTACTCTATTATGTTCTTACTTTTCTGAGTTTTTGTCATGAAGGGGTATTGAATTTTGCCAAATGTTTTTCCTGCACTGGTATGATCATGCGATTTTTCTTCTTTAGTCTGTTGATATTGGTATTTGAGTATTGAACCAGCCTTGCATTCCCACAACAAATTCTGCATTGTCATAGTCTATAATTTCTTTTATATATTGCTGGATTCTATTTGTTAATTTTTATTTTTGTGGAGATGGAGTCTCGCTGTGAAGCCCAGGCTGGTCTCAAACTCCTAGACTCTAGCAGTCCTCTTGCCTCATTCTTGTACAGTGCTGGGATTATAGGCATGAGCCACTGTGTCTAGCCATTAAAATCTTTTAAAGGATTCTTGCATCTATATTCCTGAATAATTTGGATCTGTGTAATTTTCTTTTTTCTTTCTTTTTTTTTGGGCATTGTTTCTCTCTTGTTTTGATATCAAAGTGATACAAATTTCATAAAATGAATTGGTATGTATCAATCCCTTTGTATTTTCTGGAGGAGCGTGTGTAGACACATGCCATTTCTTTTTAAAATGTTTGGTAGAATTCTACTGTGATGCTACCTGGGCCTAGAGATTTTTTTCTGAAAGTTAAAAAAAATTTAAAATAACACCTTTGTTGGGATATAACTCACGTGCCATAAAATCTACCATTTTAAAGCACATAGTCTAGAGCTTCTGTGATGTTCAAAAAGTTTGCAGCCATCGTCTTTGTGTAGCTTTAAACATCTCCACTAATCAGAAAAGAAGCCCTGTGTCCGTTCCTCTAGCTCCCTCACCTTCTGCCTCTAAAGATTCATCTAGTCCAGGCATTTCATGAAAATAGACTCATACGATGGGCGACCTCTTTGTTTTCACTTCCATGTTGAAACAAGTATTGGCATTTTGCTGTCCAAGGATTCCTTTGTGCATATAAATAGTGTACTTTGTTTGTGTTTCACCAGTCGGTAGACGTTTTGATTGCTTTCACTTTTGAAATTTTATATTTTTATTTTTGTCAAGATGGGCTCTTGCTCTGTTGCCCAGGCTGCTCTGCAGTGGCCTCATCATAGCTCGCTGCAGCCTCAAGCTCCAGGGCCCAAGCAGTCCTCCTGCCTTAGCCTCCTGAGCAGCTGGAGCCACAGAAGCATGCCACCATGCCCGGCTGATGTATTTAGTTCGAGAGACAGGGTCTTGCTATGTTACCCAGGCTTGTTTTCACTTTTTAAGTGATTTGCAGTGCTGCTGGGAACATCCACGTACACGTTTTCGCATGGAATATGTTTTCGCTTCCCTTGGGTGTGGACCTACGAGTAGAGTTGCTGGATGGTGAAACTCCATGTTTAACCCTTTGAGGAAGTGCCAAACTGTTTTCCACAAGTGGCCGCACCATTTTATACTCATACCAACAGTGCACAAGGGTTCCAGTTTCTCTGCATCCTCACTAACACTTGGTATTATCTGTCTTTTAAATTTTAACGGTCCACTAGGGTGACAAGGGACTTATGATGTTGAGCACCTCTTATGTGCTTATTCATCATTTACGTATCTTCTTTGAAGAAATGTTTATTCATATCTGTTGTCCATTTAAATTGGGTTATTTGCCTTTTTATTGTTGACCTGTAAGATTCCTTCTTTCTTTCCTTCCTTCCTTCCTTCCTTCCTTTCCTTTTTGAGTAGGAGTCTCACTCTGTCACCAGGCTGGAGTGCAGTGGCATGCTCGTGGCCACTGCAGCCTTGACCTGCTGGGCTCAGGCGATCCTTCCACCTCAGCCTTCCAAGTAGCTGAAACCACAGGCACGTGCCACCATTCCTGGCTAAGTTTTTGATTTATTGTAGAGACGAGGTCTCACCCAGTTGTCCAGGCTGGTCTCAAACCTCTGAGCTCAGACAATTCTCTCACCTCTGCCTCCGAAAGTGCTGGCATTCCAGGCATGAATCACTCTACCCAGCTTGACCTGTAAGATTTCTGTATATTCTGGATATTAGTCTTTGGTCAACTACTTTCTCTCATTGTGAGGTGGTCTTCTCACTTTCTTGAAGGTGTCACGTGAAGCATAAAACATGTTCACTTTGGTGAGGTCCAGCTTTTCGTTTCTTTTTTCATCACCAGTTGGGCTTTTGGTGTCACAGCTAAGAATCCATTGCCTGATCCAAGATCATGAATGTTTACTTTTATGTTTTAGGAGTTTTCTAGTTTTTGCTCTTGTATTTAGGTCTGTGATCCATTTTGAGCTAGTTTTTGTCAGTTGTGTGAGGTAGGGGTCCAATTTCATTCTTTTACCCGTGAGTATCCAGATGTCCTAGTACCACTTGTTGAAAAGGCTATTTTTTCCCCCATCGAATTGTCTTGACAACCTTGTTAAAAATCAGCTGACCATAAATGCAGGATTTACCTCTAGATCAGTTCTGTTCCACTGATCAATATGTCTGTCTTTTTGGGGGGAGTTTTTAAAGTTGTGATTTCAGTTTCCTTCATAATTATATGACTGCTACCTATTTCGTATTGAGTGAGTGTTGGTAGTTTGTGGTTTTGAGAAATGGGTCTATTTTATCCACGTCTTCAAATATATGCATGGAATTGTTTGCAGTCCCTCACAATCTTTTTGATGTTTGCTGGGTCTGTGGTCACATTGCTAGTTTCATTATTGGTTTTGGTAATTTGTGCCTTTTTTCTCTTTTTCTTAGTCAGTATTGCTAGAGGTTTGAAGAAAACGTCTTTTTTCAAAGAAGCAGCTCTGTTATTTCTATGGTTTTCTCCATTTGTTCTCATTTTTCAATTTTGTTGTTTTCTGCTCTTCGCCTATGTTCCTCTGGTTGGTTTAGACTCACGTTACTCTTCTGTTTGTATCTGCTCGAGGTGGGAGGCGTTCTCTCTTTTTGTGAGGTATGCATTCAGTACTCCAAGTTTTCCTTTTGCACTGCCTTAGCTGTGTCCTACAAGTTTGACATATTGTCTTCTCACTTTCATTCAGTTCCACGTGTTTTTAAATTTCCCTTGGGACTTTCTCTTTGACCTATGGGTTATTTAGAATTGTCCTGTTTACTTTGTGTGTGGAGAGTTATCTCTTATCTTTCGGTTATTGATTTCTAGTTTGATTCTATTATGGTGGGAGAATACACTGAGTTGAAATAATTTTAATTATTTTAAATTTGTTGAGGTTTGTTATATGGCTCAGCATGTGGTCTGCTTTGCGGGCGCTTGAAAAGTATTCTGCTGCTGTTGTGTGCTGTGTGCATAAATGTCCATTGAATTCTGTTGGTTGGTGGTGGTGTTGAGCTCTTTTATCTCCTTGTTTCATGAATTGTTGAGAGAGGCGTGTAGAAGTCTCCAGCTGTAACTGTAGATTTGTCTGGTTCTCATTTCAGTTCTGTTAGTTTCTGGTTCACTTATTTTTTGCAGGTCTGTTGTTAGGTGGATACACATTTAGAATTGCTATGCCTTCATTTTTTTCTCTCTCCAGGTCAGGGTCTCACTCTGTTGCCCAGGCTGAAGTGCAGTGGCATGATCATGGTTCATCGTTGCCTTGACATCCTGGTCTCAGGTGACTCTTCTGCCCCAGCCCCCCCAAGTAGCTGGGACGACAGGCATGTGCCACCACATCCAACTAATTTTTGACTGAGGACTTACTGTGTGGTCCAGGCTGGCCTTGAACTCCTGGGCTTAAGCAGTCCTTCTATCTCAGCCTCCCAAGTGCTAGGATTATAGGTGTGAGCCACGGTACCCTGCCCAGAACTGCTGTGCCTTCTTGATGGGTTGGCCCTTCAGTTATATGTGTTCCTCTGTGTCTCTGGTAATTTTTTTGGCTCTGGCATGTACTTATCTGATATTAGTATAGCCACTCTGATTTTCAAAAATTAATATTTATATTACCTCTTTTTTCATACTTTGCTTTCAACTTACCTAAATTGTTATATTTGAAGTGAGTTTCTTTAGACAAATATAGGTGGGTCGTGTGTTTAAATCTTATGCCCATCTTCGGCTTTTAACGGGTGTATTCAGATCATTTACATTTAATGCAACTATTGATATGTTAGGGCTCAAGTTTGCCATTTTATTTTTTCTTTACTGTTTGTTCTGTTTCTGTTTTTTTCCTTGTCTTTCTGTGCATTACCTGAGCTTTTTTCAGAATTGTATTTTGATTTATCTATGCGTTTTTGAGTCTGTCTTTGCTCTTTTAGTGGCTGCTCTGTTACATTACATATTGTGTGTACCTTATGCTGTTTTACTGCCTTATGTTTTTAGTATGTGTGCATCACATTGCACATACACCTTTGTCCCTGTGGTGCTGGTGTCATCTTCTTCCCAGCTCAAGCGAAGTGTGTGAACTTTGCCTTCTTTGCATCTCTTTACTCTCCCTCATTTACAGTTGTCTTAAGCGTGTCTTCTATGTATATTTAGAACCATATTAGACAGTGCTGTAATTTTTGCTTCAACTGTGAAACATAATTTACATAAAACTCAGCAGGAGAAAGAAATCTAGTTCCCTGTGTTTTTGCTCTTTCCCTGTTCTTCCTTCCTTCCTAATGGCCACCGATTCCTTTTTTTCATGATGTCCTTTCTGTCTGGAGAACTTTCATTAACCATACTTTTAGGGGAACTCTGCTATTGATGAATCTGCCCGGTTACCATAGGTCTTCATCTGAGAATGTCTTGCTTTCCCAAAGGATATTTTTGACGGGTATAGGAGTCTGGGTGGACAGTTTTTTCCTTTCAGTACCTGAAGAACACTGTGCCACTTCCTTCTGGCCTTCAGGGTTTCTGATGAGAGACTTTTTAATGTTTTCCCACTATAGGTAAGGTAAGGCATGATTTTCCTCTGACTGAGATATATATATATTCCTTAGCTTTCAGAAGTTTGGCTATAATGTGTCTTGCTGTGGATTACTTTGGGTTTATCCTGTTTGGGGTTTGCTCAGCTTCTTGAATCGGTCGGTTTGCATCTTTTGCTAAATTTGAGAAGTTTTCAGCCATTATTTCTTTTTTTTTTCCTTTTTTTTTTTTTTAATTAATCAGTATTTTTATTATAGTTTTGTGGGGTACAGTTAAGGGTTAGGTGTACAATTTCGTTTCATTCAGACACCCTGTTGATAAGAGGTGTTTCCCAGCCCCAGACAGATATTTGCTACTGTTAATCCCCTCCCCCTCCCCCCCATAGTTTCCCAGTACCGTCAGTCATTTTCTTATAGTATTACATTGGATGTCCAGGGTCCATTATATGAGTGAGAACATGTGATACTCGGATCTTTGTTTCTGTGAGAGGTCACTCAGTATTATAGACTCTAGTTCCATCCAGGTTGCTGCAAAAATCATGATTTTGTTCTTTTTTATGGCTGCGTAGTATTCCATCGTGTATATGTACCACATTTTTTTAATCCAGTCCTCTTTTGATGGGCAGCATGGTTGTTTCCAGGTTCTTGCTATTGTGAACAATGCTGCGATAAACATACGTGTGCAGGTATCTTTTTTATAGAGTGATTTGTGTTCTTCAGGGTATATTCCCAGTAGCCATTATTTCTTTACATACTTTTCAGCCTGTCCTCTTTCATCTGCCTTCTGGTACTCTGATAACGTGATGTTAGATCTTTTGAGTCTGTGTTCTTCCTTCCTGTGTGTCAGTCAGGGTGGTTTCGGGGTGCTCTGTTGTCTTTTACTGTTCACTGATTCTCTACATGTTCCTTCCTGTATTGTGCTTTTTCATGGAGAGTTTCATTTCGAGTATTGCATTTTTAGCTCTAAATGTTCCATTTGGCTCTTTGTTTTTTTTCTTCTTATTTGCTGAGACTGTCTGGAGGCTTTCTGTTTTTCCATCTCATCCGGTTGCTTTTTGATGCATTTGTATGATGGCTGCTTTAAAATCTTTGTCATATACTTCTGTTAACTCAGTGTTGGCATCTGCCTGAGTCAGTGTACTCCAGAGAAGCAGAACTGATAGGGTGTGTGTGTGTGTGTGTGTGTGTGTGTGTGTGTGTAGAGAGAGACAGACAGACAAGCCGGTGGACAGACATTCATGACAAGGAGTTGGCTCGTGTGATTATGGAGGCTGGCATGTCCCAATCTGCAGGGTAGGCTGGCAGGCCTGAGAGCCGTTTGCGCAGGGAGAGCCAGTGGTGTGGTTCTAGTGGGCGGCCGGCAGGCAGAGATGAAATCCAGAGGCAGCATAACCTGCGGGAGAATTTTCTCTTCTCTGGCGGAGAGTTGGTGTTCGTCTGACTGAATGAACCCCACCCACATCACAGAGAACAATCTGCTTTACTCTGTGGATTAAGAATGTCAGTCTTATCCCAGAACCATTACGGAAACAACCAGAATAACATTTGGCCAGATATCTGCCTACCCTGTGGCCCAGCAAAGGTGACACATTGGATGAACCGTCACAGCACCTGCAGTATGTCTTCTCTCATTCCGTTTTTGCTCTTCCTGGTTCTTAGTATGACAAGCGCGTTTCAGTTGACAACTGGCCGTTGGGGTGTTATTTCACGCGATCCTGGATCTTACTTTAACGCTCTGTTTTAGTGGGCTTCCTTGGGCGCCCGTCTGCTGGGGAGGAAGGGGGTTGCTGTCTGGTTACAGGAGAGGGTAGATGTCTGGGCTCCCGCTTGGCCTCTGTGGACACGGTAGGCCTTCTTCTCACCTCTGGGCGGGGGTGGTGTCCCGGCTCCCCTCTGTGCCCCACGGGTACTTTCCAGTTGGAAGGGTTAGGCGCACCACGCTCTTGCTGTCCGCCATGGCTTCTGCACAGTATGTGGGTGTAGGTGGCTCGGTTCTGGTGAATGGTGTGAAGGTTCTGACTCTCCCCGGGCCCTTCCGACAGCACCCTGGCTGGGAGGGGTGCCTCGTGACTGCAGGAGGGACTGGAGGCCGAGGTGTCCCACGGGGTCCTTACTGATGACACAGAGGCGGGCTGGGACTGGGGCCTGCCATCTAGCTGTTGGGGAGGAAGGTCTCACTCCCTCCTTGGCTTTCTCTGGTGGCACCCTCATTGGGAACCGGGGGTGGGGGCCTCATTACAACCAGGAGGGGGGAGTCTAGGCTCCCTGCTGGGTCTTTGCTGGAGGGGATGGAGGCGACCCGGAGTCTCTTCTGGGACGTTCGGCTGCAGCAGTGTCGTTGCTCTCTGAACGCCGCCGTCTTGCGGGATGCTCCTCTCCTGGCCCTTTGGTTTGCGAGAGCTGGCTTTCACCGATGCCCTTTCTGTCTGTGCCCATCAGGGATTTCCGAGTGGCAGGCTCCTTCAGCTCCAAGCTTGGGAGACATGAGGCCAACAGAAGACCCAGGAAACTCGCCTTGTTTTCTGAGGTCCCAGATGGCCTTCCGTGTTCCGTTTGCTTTCTGCATAATGTCAGAATAGTAAGTGCTGTTCCCTTGGTGGAGGGAATGGTGACGCACGTGGCTCCTCCATCTTCACAGAAGGGGGTTTTGGTTTGGTTTTGTGCTTGAGGAAGAGTCTCACCCTGTCACCCAGGCTGGAGCGCAGTGGCATGATCACAGCTCACTGTAGCCTCGACCTCCTGGGCTCAGGGGATCCTCCCGTGTCAACCTCCCAGTAGCTAGGACTGCAGGCGACCACCACCCTCCTCTATGCAATTTTTTGTAGGAACGAGGTCCTGCTGTGTTGCCCAGGCTGGTCTTGAATTCCTGGGCTCCCGCAGTCCTCTGCCTCGGCCTCCCACAGTGCTGGGATTATAGGCAGGAGCCACCAGCCCAGCCTGGTTTTGCTTTTTAGGTGAGAATAGGTAGAGTGACTTGGCTTCTGATGCGCTCGATCCAGTAGAGAGAGGGGAACCTTGCAGGAGCCGGGTACTTACGCGGGTGCCAGGGGCCGAGACGACACACAGCCACAGGGCTCCTTTGGTTCCAAGAGGGCGGTTTTGCGAGCACACTTGCAAGGAGGTTGCTGGCTTGGGTGGCTGTCCCTGAGCTGCACGTGAGTCTGGGCAGAGGTGTGGTGAGAGGACATGAACCGTAGTTCGGGCTGGGGTTCTGAATGTCAGTGCTGGGCTTGGGCCCAGGGATCCCAGCCGCCCACCCGGAGTCGGCGTCCAGGGGCCAGGAGCCCCACGCTCCGTCCATCCGGGGACCCAGGACTCAACAAGGGCAGTTGCTGGTCCTGTCAGTGCTGACGGGCACCAGCAATAGTGCCTGAGGGTCAGCACCAGCTACAGGGCGGCTCCCAGGCCTCCTGCCCTCTTGCCCAGGACCTCGGCCCAAGACCGAACGGCCTCTGAAGAGAGGTGTGCCGAGGCCCGGGCCGCCACCCCAGTCCCGCTTCCGCCTGGCTCACTTCCGTACTAGGCTGTCCCGAAGAAGGCGGCTCTCCGCTCCTCTTAGCCAAGTCTCCTGGGACCCATAAAACAAGCAGCAACTGTGAAGTTAAGTTGGACTCAGAAGAGCTCACCCCTTTGTGGGTTGTGCCACGAGAAGCAGAAGGCCTGGGGGAGAAGGCCCCTATTGGATTTCAGCAGTTCGAATCATGCCTGAGTGCTGGGCTCCATCTTGGGCCAGGCAGGTGGGGTGGGCTGTCCCCGGGAAGCATGTGAGGAAAGGGCAGATGGCGCTTCCGCTGCGGCCTCTGAGTTGGCGCAGCTGCTGTGGGCGGGTCCACTACGGGCCCCGAGGACATCGGGCGCCTCCGTTGGGAGGAAAAGCCTTTGGAGCTGCCCCGGAACGTGCGTCCACCTGCAGAAGCCATGGGCCCTGCCAGGCAGGGGCCCTGACGGCGACTGGGCTGTGGCCCTCAGGGTATCCAGAGCAGCCTTGGTCCCCGGCACGGCTGGCGGGGGGCTGGTGGGGTTGAGCGTCTCAGTCGCCGGGGTCTCCGGCCCCGAGGGCGCTCCGCGGGGCGAGGGCAGGACAGACTGCAGGCCTGCGGGACCCCGCCGCCAGGCCTGGACTTCACGCTGCCTGGCTTCGCCGGGGGCCCGGTGGCACCAGGGCGCACCCGCGGCCAGGGCCGTGCCGCCGCCTGTCCCGCCAGCCCCGTCTCCTTCTTCCAGACCAACGACGCGGCCGGCAACACCTGGAACTGGCTCTACTTCATTCCCCTCATCATCATCGGCTCCTTCTTCATGCTCAACCTGGTGCTCGGCGTGCTGTCGGGGTAAGCAACGTGCAGGGCTCGTGTGTGCGCACGGGTCCCAGGCGGGGGAGGCGGCGTCGGAGGCTGGTGGCACGCGTGGCGGGGGAGGCTGAGTGGGCCTGGGCACGCTGCCCTCGAGAGCTGGCGCCCGGCGTCCAGGCTCCTGCCGCTCTTCCCTCGTGCTGCTGTCCTGACCTGACCTTGGCCGGCCCGTGGCCTCCTGGCCTCTGTCAGGCCTGGGCCTTCACCCGGGCCTCGGCTGCGTCTCACCTGGTCGATGGGGGCGTGGTCTGTGCTGGGCTCTCTGGGGCCTCCGTGACCACAGAGAGCCCCCCCGTACGGCGGTGGGCAGTACACAGGGCGGGGGCCCGCGGTCTTGGCCGCAGTGACCACCGGGCTCTCCACCTCAGCCCCGGCCCCTGCGTGTCCTCCTGCAGGCCGCCGCCTCGTGCCAAACTAGTCCGGGGGGCGAGAGGCCACAGGCAGGGCCCCTCCTGGGGAAAGGCACTTCCTGGATCCTCCCCAGGAGAGGGAGGGAGGGGATGGCCGGCATGGCCTGGCTGGCCTGCGGTCACACAGCGCCCTCCTGTCCTGCACCAGCGCTGGGGGATGAGGGGGAGTCTGGAGGTCGACACCACGGGGCCGGTCTTTGGGGCTCCCGCCTGGCCACAGGGCCAAGGAGGTGGAAAGCAACCACCTCTGGCATCGTCTCCCTGTGAGGCTGGCGGAGAAGGTCTCCATTCTGCCTCCCTGAAGATTCCTGCTCAGGCTCAGGGCCCCGCGGTGGGTTGGGCAGAGCCGGGGGCCCAGAGGCCACTGCCACGCTGGCCTGGAAAGGAGCGGCCACGGAGAGGACAGCGGCCAGGGCCGAGGCCCCGGTGCTGCAGCTAGGGATCGTGTCCTTGACTTTGGCCCCTCCTGCAAGGGCTGTGGTTATCACTGGCCCGTCCCCCCAGCACCTCTGCAGGACCAGGTCAGCCCCGGGCACTCGGGTGGACGCAGGGCCCCTGTTCTGGAGGGGCAGCCAGGGAGGCTGGGGCTCTGGGCGGGCACCTGGGACGGGACGACTCAGCCGGACCCGTGGGGGACGAGGACCTAGCCAGGCTAAGGACGGAGGCGGGTCTTGGGAGAGAACCGCCAGGGTGGAGCCCTGAGCGTGGCGTGGTGTGGAGTGTGTGCTGCCTGCGGAGACGTGGAGCTGGAGCCCGAGGCTGCAGCAGGGAGGGCCCGGCTCATGCTGAGGGTCGGCACTGCGGGAGGGGTGGCTGGGACGACGGGGCGTGCTGAGGTGGGGAGCCTGCCGGCAGGGCCGCCACATACTCCAGCCCTGGAGCATGTGCAGAAGGGACTGGGGAGGGAGAGGTGGTCCAGGCTGGGATGGCGGGCGGCCTTTCCCACACGGGGGCATCCTGGCCAGCGAGGTCCTTAGAGCCGGGGGTCAGCGCACCCCGCCTGGACCCGTGCTGGGCACTCTTGGAGGCAACCGCCGGGAGGAGGCTCGGCGGGGGCTGGGGCAGCCAGGGTTCTGCGTGCCTCGCGACAGCTGCGGAGGGATGGCTTGGAGCTGGTCCAGCCCCGTCCTCCCGTCTCTGGACTCATGTCCCCACAGCTTCGCAGAGAAGCGGAATCGTGGTTCCTTTCCTGGCCCTTCTCACCCACGGGGCAGAGGCTCAGGGAGGCAGGCCCCGTTCTGACCTTCTCTGGCCGCTGTGTAAGCCAGGGTGGGAGCCGACACCAGAGCCGGCCGCTGCCGGGGCTCTCGGGTGGGTCCACGCAGTGTTGTCACTGCCCATGGCGGGATCCCCACTCTGGGCTCAGCCAGGGACGCTGGCCTGGGGGAAGGCCGCTGTGGATCCCGCCTTCCCTCACGGCGGGCCGGGGAGAGCTGTCTCTGCTCATGGCCCCGGGCGTGGCAGTCCGCCCTGGCAGGCATGGGCGTGGGCTTGGAGCCAAGCCTTCCCCTTCCTGTGGCGGTGTGGCGGGAGCCAGGCCTGCCCTACCACGTCGCCAAGCTGAGCTTCTTCACGTGTGTGCACACGTGTGTGTGCGTGTGCCTGCCTCTGTGTGTGCGTGTGCCTGAGTGTGTGTGATGGCTTCCTTCTGGCTCTGAGGGGTGGGCGGGAGCTGGGGGGGCTGAGCTGGAGGGCGAGTGCTCTCAGGGGGGTTCCCCGGCCACGCAGACTTGGCAGGGCTGGTGCCCGGCTGGGGGGCAGGAGGGCTGTCTTCTCTCCTGCACATCATCGGCCTCAAGGGGTTGGTGGAGGGAGGAGGCCGTGCGGCTCGGCGGAACTCTCTCTCGGCCTCTGGCCTCCCCGCGCCATCCCTTCTTCCCGGGCTCCTGTCTGTGCCCCGCCCTTCCGGCCGTGGCACTGTGTGTGAACCAACAGTGGAAGCCAAGTGAGCGTCCTCTGGAGACATCTTGCCTCTCTGGAGGACGGCAGACAGCAGGGCACTTGGGGGCGTGGAAGGCAGGGGGCTGCGGACTTGTCCCGGCCTCTCGACCTCCTACCCTGGGGACCCAGGTGCTGTCCTTCGGTGCCGCAGGCATCAGTGGAGGGCGGCCCACCTGGCGCCCATGGGGCCCCGGGGGAGCCGGCGGCCCCGCGGTGCCCTCTGAGGCTCAGCCTGCCTATAATGGCGGCCGCTTCCTGGCCCCTCCCCTCCGCGGGCCGCGCCCCGTGGGCCTGCGGTTGTGTCTGTACTCACTCCGTCCACTTTCCTTTCCGCCCCTGCCCGCTAGAGAGTTTGCCAAGGAGCGAGAGAGGGTGGAGAACCGCCGCGCCTTCCTGAAGCTCCGCCGGCAGCAGCAGATCGAGCGGGAGCTCAACGGGTACCTGGAGTGGATCTTCAAGGCCGGTGAGAGGCAGTGGCGTGGGCCACCCCGCTGTGGCCTGCCCTCTGTCGGGCTGTCCCCGCTCTGCTGCCACCTGGCCCTGGCTGTGGGGTGGAGCCTGAGGGGCTTATGGGAGGAGACGTTTCTCCTGGTTCTCCCGGGTTCCTGGCACCGGGCAGCCACATGGCTCAGAGGACAGTGGCCTTTTTTTTTGAGTTGGAGTCTCACTTCGTCGCCCAGGCTAGAGGGCAGTGGCACGCTCCCGGCCACCTCAGCCTCCACCTGCTGGGCTCCGGCAGTCCTTCCGCCTCAGCCTTCCAAGAAACTGGAACTATAGGTGTGCACTACCACGCCCGGCTGATTTTTGATTTCTTGTAGAGATGAGGTCTCGCCAAGTTGCCCGGGCTGGTCTTGAACCTGCGGGCCCAGGCCATCCACTCGCCTCAGCCTCCCACAGTGCTGCAATGACAGGCCGAGCCACCGAACCTGGCTAATTCTTTTCTTCATTGTAGAGACCAGGTCTCGCCAAGTGGCCTGGGCTGGTCTCGAACCCACAGGCTCAGGCAGTCCACCCGCCTCGGCCTCCCAAAGGACTGGGATGAGAGGCTGAGCCACGGAGCCAGCCTCCAGTGACCTTTTTAGTTGGGGGTGCTGCCACGGCCCAGCCTAGGCCCCAGTGCCTGGACCCGGGGCTCTTCGAGCCTGGAATCCTGGACCCCCTCCCCGCAGCCCAGGCCAGACTCTTTCCTCCATGTGCACAGCTACCTAAGAACGTCCTCGGGGCTGGACCCCCCGAGGGACAGCAGCTCTCAGGAGGGCCGTGGGGGGGGTGGGGACAGGGCGGACGGGAGGCCGGAACGGCACTGTCTGTCTTGGTAGAAGAAGTCTGGCCGTGGGCCCTGTGGGCTCCCAGGAGAGGGAGAGCCGGGAGGGTGGGCCTTTCAGACAGAGGGACGCCCTCCCTGCGGGGCGGGGCCAGGAAGCCTGGGCCTGAGGCCCTGTTCCCTCACAGAGGAAGTCATGCTGGCGGAGGAGGACAAGAACGCGGAGGAGAAGTCCCCTTTGGATGGTAGGTGGTGCCTGTCGGCACGCCTCATGTGGGGCGAGGAGACAGGGACGCACGTGCATGCCGACCCGTGCGGTGCCAAGTGTGGCACATCCGTCACGTGGCATGGACACGGCCCCCGAGCTGACTCCGGGCTTCCTGGCGCACGCAGCAGCATAGAGGTTTCTCTGGGCAGCGTTGCTTCTAGAAACTTCGAAACCGCGGGTTAAAACCCAGCCGTGTCTGTGTCCAGGGTGTGGGGCAGTGCTGCTCCAAAAGGCCATGGAGAGACTCCTGGCCCAGTCCGGGGCCCCTGAGGGCTTTCGGTGCTGCTGTGTCGCCAGCCCTGGCTGCCCACACCGCTCCAGCCACAGGAAGGCCACCTTCACTCCTCCCCCGCTGCTCGGGTGGGGCCAGACGACATGGCCGCACCTGTTGTGGTCTGGGCTGGTCCCACGCCCCAGGCTCCAAGCAGGCCTGTGTGGGCCCCCCGCAGCCCTGGCATTGCCCACGTGGGCATTTCCAGGTCTCCTGGGCGGCGAGTTCTCCCCACTGGCCTCATTTGGGAGGGGAGGGACGTGGCACCCACCCTCCAAATTCCTGTCCCTTCTGCTCTGAGGACTGAGGGGGGCCAAGGGGGCCAGGAGTCATCCCGCCCGAGCCCCAGCTCCAGGACAGCAGCTCAGGAAAGGTGGCCGGTCCCAGGGCGGGTGGTCCCGTGGTCAGCGGTGGGCAGGCTGCTTGCGCTCAGGCAGTCTCTCCCCGCCCTTGCTTAAAGCAGTGTTGAAGAGAGCGGCCACCAAGAAGAGCAGAAACGACCTGATCCACGCAGAGGAGGGAGAGGACCGGTTTGCGGACCTCTGCGCTGTGGGTGAGTCTCCCGGGGCGCTTTGGCTCGGCCGGCTTGCGAGGGCGTGGGGCGCGCCCTCAGCGCCCCTCCTCCCCGTCACCCAGCTGCCCCTGAGGCTCCTTCTCGCCCAGACGCCTGCTCGCGCCCTGCCCTTGGCTGCTCTCGGCTCCACCCTCCCCGGTCAGACACGGAGCCGGCAGCCGAAGGGCAGGGTCGGAGGCTGTGTGTGTCCCCGACGCTGCGGGGACACAGGGTCTCTGATCATGGCGCTCCCGAGCCCCTCCTGTCTTTTGCCCTCCGGAGTCTGCTGCCTGCAGGCCCTGGCCTCATGCCCGGCATCGCGCGCGGCGAAAGGAGGGCTCGGGTGGACGCACCCCGCAGCCTGTTGGCGTGCCTTTCCTCTGGTCCCCAAAGACCCTGGGCATTTGCCCCAGATGGCCCATCGCTGTGCTTCCCGCCGCGGGAGGGCTCGGCCGGGAGGGCTCGCAGTGTGGAGAGGCGCAGGTGCTGGGCAGAGGCAGTGTTCCAGCTCACGGGACGGCGTGAAGTCCGGCCTGGACGGCCTCACTCCCAGCTGTCTGTGAGAAGACCAGAGTTGGAAGACGTGTTTCCCGTGACACCGTTACGTTATGAGACAGAGCTCCTCCAAGAAATGGTGCAGGCACGCACGCACACACTCCCACAAACACGCTCACACGCACGCACTCACTCACTTCCCTTTGTTGTCCTCACCCAGTGCTGGGACATCCGTGGGACCGACCTAAAATGTCCTTCCTTATTTCTCCATGCTCACCTTGGAACACACACACACACACACACACACACACACACACACGTGTGCATCTGCACACATATATGTGCATGTGGATTTTTGAGGTCTTTGTGTTACAAAAATGATTTCATCCAAACTTTTCTCGTTGGTGCCTTTCCATGAACAGTACGGGGAGACGGGAGACGTGTGCCCCTCACCCCAGTTAAACTCCAGATTTTTGTCAGTTTGAGGCCAATTTGACACAATCTGAAGTAACATTTTTCTTTGAGTTGGAGTCTCACTCTGTCGCCCAGACTGGAGTGCCGTGGCCACTCCTGGCCACCGCAGCCTCGACCCGCTGGGCTCCGACGATCCTTCTGCCTCAGCCTTCCGAGGAGCCGGAATTACAGGCGCGCGCTACCACGCCCGGCTGATTTTTTTTTTGATTTCTTGTGGAGATGAGGTCTCGCTGCCCAGGTGGGTCTCGAACCCGCGGGCTCAGGCCATCCACTCGCCTCGGCCTCCCCAAGGCGCGGGATGACAGGCTGAGCCGCCGAGCCCGGCTCAGACCTCCTTTCAGATGTTGGCTTCCCATTTGGATCTGCTTTGGGTGGCTCTTGGTACACCCTGTCCGTGTTTCCTTTGGATTTACTTATTTGTGAATCATTTTGTGCATATTTTGTCAATGAGAAGAGACCAAGGTGTGTTATAAGTCTGAATCCTCTGTCATCTTACCGTAATTTTAAGAATTTTATCATGTGAGTGTGGCATTTAGACAGTTTCCTTCAGTTCCTGTTTCACCTGGAGCTCTTGTTCTGTAAGAGGAATTGCAGAGTTTTTTACAAAGCCTTTTCCTCTGGCTTGAAATTGTTGAAATAACACCAGAATCATCTGTTCTTTAGAGATGAGGTATAGCTGTGGACCCACAAAGTCCAGAAAAGGCAGTCAAGGTCTTGGACCAGTTTTGTGATTTATAGTTTGTTAGGGAAGCTTCCGTCTTCGTGGGTGCGCGTGCTGGTGCCTGTCGAGTTGCATGTGGTGTTCTCTGACATCCTTTCAGTCTCGCCTGCCCGTCCGTCCTTTGCTCACCGACGCTGCCTGGGTGCCGCCACGCGTCAGCGCCTGCTGAGGCCCCGGGGCTGCAGCGGGACACGTCAGCCTGGGTCTTTTGGTGCTCCTGTCCCAGTGTGGGCATGAGACATGAGCTAGATGGCAGGTGCAGTGTGCAGTGTGTCGGACAGAGTGGTGTGCGAGGGAGGGGACGAGGGCACGGGAGGTCGGAAGGGCCTGGGGCTGGCATCTCAAGCGGTGTGGCCGGGGGGCCTCGGGGAAAGCTCGTCTCGGAAGGAGTGAGGCCTAAAGGATGCCTGGGAAAGAACATTCCAGGCAGCCCGTGCCAAGATCCCGAGGCGGGAACGTGCCTGGTACGCGGGCTGGGGAGCAGTGAGAGGAGATCGGAGTGTCACGGTGGGCCAGGTTCCAACAGACTCCAGGCGCCCGTGGGGGGTTTGCGGAGGGGTGCTGTCCCCTGGCTCCGGGGCATGAGGATCCCTCCGTGTGCCGTTGGCTGCTGTGCTGAAGAGAGACTGAGCTGGGAGAGAGGCGGGTGCAGGGACGCCGGTTCGGAGGCTGCTGTGGAAGTCCAAGACGGTGGCTGGGACCGAGGGCCAGCAAAGAGAGTGTCGAGCAACTGAATGCCGCGTGCGTTCTGAAGACAAGCTCGCGGGATCCGCTGGCCCGGTGGACGTGGGTGAGGGAAAGGAGCGACATCAAGGACAGCTTCTGGGTTTTGGCCGGAGTGACGGGAAGGGCCGCGCAGCTCCGGCCGAGAGGGTGAACGTCCTCGGCTGGCTTGGGACGCGGTTTGAGATGCGTGTTGGAGAAGCAGAGACAATGTCGTAGAAGCACTGTGTGTGGGGTCAGCGTGCAGGCTGGAGACACAAGACCGCACCGCTTCTGCCGAAGATAGCTAGGGCTCTGAGGATGACTTCGGCCATGCTAACTTGGGTTTGCTTTTTTCTCATTTCTAGCAAGTCTAGCGCTGCTCTTGCTTTTTTAAAAAAACAAGGAACGGCCAGGCACGGCTCATACCTGCAATCCTAGCACTTTGGGAGGCCAAGGTGAGAGGACTGCTTGAGACCAGGAGTTTGAGACCAGCCTTGGCAACTTAGCAAGATCTCATTTCTAAGAAACACCAAAAAATTAGCCACCATGATGGTGCATGCCTGTAGTCCCAGCTGCTTGGGAGACTGAGGAGGGAGGACTGCCTGAGGCCAGAAAGTTGAGGCCGAGGTGAGCCACGATCGTGCCATTGCCCTGCAGCCTGGGCGACAGAGTGAGACCCTGACTCAGAAATAAAATCAGGATCATATGGGGTTAATCTACAGACTAACAATCATTTTAAATAACCATATTTTAGATTTCTTCTGTTTTTGGTTTTTAATTTTATCGTTTTCATTTTTGTCTTTATTATTTTTATCTTTCTGCATTATTTTAGTCTACTGTATTATTTTTCTAAGTTTTTTTGAGTCGCACTCTCACTGTCACCCAGGCTCCAGTGCAATGGCGCCATCATGGCTCATTAGAACCTCGACCTCCTGGGCTCAGGTGATCCTTCTGCCTCAACCTCTCGAGTAGCTGGGACTGCAGACACCCATCACCACACCCAGCTAATTTTTTTTTTACTTTTTGTAGACATAAAGTCTTGTATGTCGTCCAGGCTGATCTTGAACTCCTGGACTCAAGCAGTCCTACCACCTTGGCTGCCCAAAGTGCTGGGATTATAGGCATGGGCCACTTTGCTCTACCGATTATTTTTCTAATTTCTTAAAATGTGCAATTCATGTTTTCCTCTTTCTTTCTAATGGAAAAGACATCTCAGGCTGCACATTTTCCTCTGTCGAGCCCTGGACTGTGCGCACTCTTGCGGACCCAACCAACCACACACCCCGGCACGAGCTCAGGGGCACGCATCTGTGGATACATACAGGGCCACGCTGGGACGGAAGCTCCAGGGAACACGTGACTCGAGGGGCCCTCCTTGTGCACACATGTGGCCCGTGGGATCAGCAGCGGATTCTCTCGGGGGACTCCATGGATTAGCTTTGCTGCGAGGTTTCTAGCCAACAATTTCTTTATTTTTCTCGTTTAGTCAAAAGTGAACCAGGAGTGCACGTCTTACTTTGTAAAGAGTTGAGGGATTTAGATCACCTTTTTGTTATTTTCAGTTTTGCTGGACAATGATTGGGAAATGTGGCCTGCATATCTACATTGATAGTTTTCAAATTCTAAGTTCAGGGCTGATTTTAAAGAGCGTCATTAACATAAACAAAAAAGTTGAGACATATCAGATTGTAGGTGTGTTTGTTAAAGTCCGGTTTGTTGATCATATTTTGTAGGTCCTTGTGTCTTTGTTTTTTGTCAACTAGCTCAATTCAGTTCAAAATGAGGTGTTTTGACTATTCTCACCACCTTTTACTTTTTATGAAGTTCTTCTTGTATTTCTCGTGCTTTTGTTTGTATGTCTGGTCATTACTACATGACAGTTTATGACTTACATCTTCTTCATAAATCACACGGTATTTATCATACAGCGACTTCTTGATCTGTTTAGTTTCTTCATTGGCCCCTTCCACCTTGTCTGACATGAAATGTCACCACTTCTATTTTGTATTGCTGTCACTGTTTTGGGTTGGTTTTTTGTTTTTGTTTTTTTTTTTGAGTCAGGGTCTCACTCTGTCGCCCAGACTGGAGTGCAGTGGCATGCTCACAGCCTCTACAACCTTGACCTGCTGGGCTCAGGCAATCCTTCCACCTCAGCCTTCCAGGTAGCCAGAACTACAGGTGCGTGCTACAATGCCCGGCTAATTTGTTTTTTATTATTTATTGTGGAGATGACATCGCGCCAAGTTGCCCAGGCTGGCCTCAAACCCCTGGACTCACGTAATCCTCTCACCTCAGCCTCCCAAAGTGCTGGGATTACAGGTTTGAGCCACCACGCCCAGCTACTGTTTTTGGTTTTTAACTTGCTATGCAGTACCTTTCTTTCCTTTCTAATTTCAACTCTGTCATTTTAAGTGTTCTTGTAAATAGTATTTATCTGAGTTTTGCTTTTTTCCTATTTTTTTTTTTTTTTTTTTTTTTGAGTCGGAGTCTCATCTTGTCTCCCAGGCTGGAGTGCAGTAGCACACTCACAGCCACCCCAGCATGTCGACCTGCTGGGCTCCGGCGATTCTTCTGCCTCAGCCTTCCAAGTAGCCGGAACTACAGGTACGTGCTACCATGCCTGGCTAAGTTTTGATTTATTGTAGAGACGAGGTCTCACCAAGTTGCCCGGGTGGGTCTCAAACCCGTAGACTCAGGCGATCTACTCGCCTTGGCCTCCCAAAGTGCTGGGATTACAGGCTTACCCACTGAGCCTGGCCCTGCTTTTTTTAAAATTTAAAAGTTTCATTTACTTATTTATTTAAGAGACAGGGTCTCACTGTATTGCCTATGCTGGACTCAAACTCCTGGACTCAAGCTATCCTCCCGCTTCAGACTCCCAAGTAGCGCACGCCATGATGCCTGGCTTGGGTTTTGGTTTTTTCTTTTCTTAAGCCAGTCGCATAGTCTGTTTCTAATCGGATAATCCAGCTTGTCTCTGTCTAGTGCAAGGCTTGACATGTCTGACTTTATCTCCTCCGCACGACTGCACATTCTTTATTTTTTGTGTCACTGTCCTCCCTGCCCCTCATCCTTAGTTCTGTTGCTTTGATCAAGCTGCTAATTACTGCTTCTCTCTCTCTTTCTTCCTGTTACTTTCTAATCTCTAATTTTTCTTTTTCACAAGAGGTTACCTTCTCTTCCCCGCTCTCATAATTATCAATGTGCTTCTTTAGTGTTTTCTGTTTTTTCAGTTGGGGCTCACTGTGTTGCCCAGGCTGGAGTGCAGTGGCACAATCACAGCTCACCACAGCCTCGGATTCCTGGGTTCAAGCCATCCTCTACCTCAGCCTCCCACGTAGCCGGGACTACGGGCACCTACTGCCATGCCTGGCTATTTTTTTTTTTTTGTAAAGATGAGGCCTCGCTATACTGCCCAGGCTGGTCTTGAACTCCTGGACCAAGTGATTTTCCTGCCTTGGTCTCCTAAAGTGCTGGGATTGCAGGCTGGAGTCACTGTGCCCGGCTCGCTAGCTTGGGTTGTGATAGTGGACTTCTTTTCCTTTCGTCTGGATGGTTTCAGAAGTGAATTTTATTTTTTCCCTAAAAAGTTGCTTTCTCTCTCTCTCCTAGTTTGTACTTTGGTTTGTTTCTTGCTGTGCTTGATTTCCTGGGACTTGGTTGCCTTTTTCTGCTGGGCCCCCAGTAGAGCCCGAGGATTCACGAGCCCCGTCCGCAGACGTGGTGGGTGCAGGATGGGATGGGGCTTGGCAGAGAACAGAGGCAGCTGTGCCTGGATCTCCACGGTCTCCGCCCTGCGGGTGCCTGCAGCCGCCTCCGCCTGCGCTGAGGACAGGCCCTGTCCCGGCACGGCCTTGCGCACAGCCCGCCTCATCCCTCCTCTCTGCCCCCTGCCAAGCCCGCCGAGTTCCGAGGGCCAGGCCTATGTTGCTCCCTCCTCCCACACTGCCTGCGAGTGTAGGCTACCTGGGCCCTGCTTAAAGTGACGCACACCAGGTCACGTACCTAGGGCGAGGGTGACAGCACCCGGGGTCCACATCAGCTTGTGCTTAGCCTCCGTCACTCTCGTGACCTCATGCTGGTGACTGGACGGTAGAACCGGAGGAAACGCACACTTCTGGCCTGTCTCCCTACTGGCCTCTGGAAGGACCGTGGAAGGCAGGGATGCGTCTTAGTCACTCTGTTCAGGGCCTCGCACAAACAGTTTGCACCGGTTTGTCGAGCCAGTGGACGCCCCTCAGGACTAGCAAAGCCTTACGCGAACTGGTGAGCGCTCCTTAGGGCTCAGTGGAAAGAAACCCACATACTTGTAAGCCGCTATGCCTTCTCACCCACACCCAAGTCTGTTGGCAGCCAGGTTGGTCTAACTCTTGGTTCTCCCCTAGCTCAGAGAAATCGAATTTCTTCCTCTGGAAGTAATATTTGTCGTCATAAAGTGTACACGCCGAGGAAACTGAACCAGGGAAATGCGGAAAGCAGGAAAGAAGCAGCCGCAGTCCCTCACGTTCTCCCCACCCAAAGCTGCGCTTCTGCACACGGCGTGTTCCTGCGTTGGTTGTCAGCCTCCCTGCTTTTCCCAGAAGCCTAGGCTGGAGCCACTGTCCTGAGCAGACTCAGGATGCAGTGGCTTCTTGGTGGAAGGCTGTCCTCAGGAACCCATGCGCCGACCCAGAGACCCAGGCCCAGAACACCCAGGGGTGGAGGATTGGCCTGGCTGTCCTGTCTGCTGGGCGGGCGGGCCACGTGGCTTCTGTGGAACCGAGGGGGGTGTTTGGTGCTGCCGGGGGCTGCCCTGGAGCATGGGTGACGTGCCCAGCTCCCCTCCAGGGTCTGAGGTGCAAGAGTCCTCCGCCAGGAGCACGTGGGCCTTCGAGGACCGTGCAGAGGGGCGGTGGAGTCCTGAGCAAATGTGGCTGTTGGCGTCGCTGTGGCTGTGCCGGTGGCGGGTGAGGATGCATGGTCGACACGAGTATCCTGTGTGGGATGTGTCCTGTTGAAAGGGCAGTGTTCCCTGAGGCCCTTCTCAGGCCAGAGGCCGTCCGGTTCTCACCTGGCCCGCTGAGGATGGCCATGGGGTTCCCCAGGACAGCCCGCTGCCCTCTCGGGCCACGTGTGCAACACAGTGGTTTACACGCGTCACCTGTTCCTCGTCCTTCTTCCCGGAGGCCCTGTGTGTGTCCACACGTGCATGCCTGTGCGTGTGCTGAGGCGCATGTCTGAGGGACTGTCTGCTTGGGTCTTTGAGGGCGAGCGTGGGTGGGGCTGGCCCTGCGTGCGGAGCGTGTGTGTGTGTGTGTGTGTGTGGGGGGTGTGTGCAGGTTCCGCGTGTGGGCTCACTGTGTGGCCTGCGCCGGTCTCTCCTCGTCTGTCCCGAGTGCCCGCCTCCCGGAGCGCCCCGTGCCCCTGGCTGAGGAGAAAGAGTGTCTGGCTGCAGCGTTGGCTCCCGTGGGTGAGGTGGCTCCGACGGGTGGTGGCTGCTTCACGCGTGTCTGGACGCGGACCGTGAGGCTCGGTCCCGGGAAGGAGGGCTGTGACGGACGGTGTCTTCCAGGGTGTGGATGGTGCCCGTGCCTGTAGGGCCATGCGAGGCCTCCCCTGGCTGATGGATGGTCTCCCCCGGACCTCTTCCGGGCTGTCTGTGACAGCATGTCCCCTGTCTGTCTGCCACAGCTGCAGAGCCTGTGGACAAGTCCCCCCAAGGGCTTTGGGGCCTGTCTTCTCTTTAGGAGGACACCAGCCTGACTGTGTTCCTGCATGCCGCTGAGAGTCTGGGTGTGCACATGCATGCACGCACATGCAAACATGCAGAAAGTACATGTAGCACACATGTGTGCACACCCTCCACATCCTACGCAGGGACCCCATGCCTAAGCCCAGACGATTCAAGCCTACCCAGAGCCCCTGGCGGAGGCACAGCCACACTCTCCCAGGACACACTCCAAGAAGCATGCACCTGCCCAGACTAGGGGGCACAGTCCGGAGAAGCCCTGGCATAGGCGCAGATGTGCGGTCCTGCCGAGAGACACGCCCCGGAACTGCCAAGCACCCAAGAAGGCGGTTCCCTCAGTGGTTAGGGATATCCGGCAAGGGGCTCCGTGGTAGAAAGGGCAGCTCGGGCCCTGTCCTCAGGGAGCTGGGCACGGAACTGAGCAACGCGCCAACCCAGGGCCTGGCAGCGAGGGTGCTCAGGGCAGGCCCTCTGGGGGGTGACACTGAAGCTGCAACCCAGCACAGCGTGGAAGAGAGGCCACTGTCCACCCAGGAAGCTGTGTGGAGGGCCGGGCAGAGTGGACGTGGCGTGTGGCGGAGGTGGAGGAGGCCGCCTGGCTGGGTGTGAGCAGGAACGTGAAGCGCCGTCGCGTTGGAGCAGCGGCCAGCTTCCCGGTGGGCCCACAGCCCTGCACCGGGCCTGCGCCAGGGAGCCAGCTGGGTTCCAGGGAAGCCGCTTAGAGGGCGGTGGCCGTGGTTGTCGACCCCCGAGTCCGCAAGGGAGGCCACAATGAGCCAGGGGGTTTTGCGGGGGCTGGTGCCGCCGAGTCAGTGAGTGTCCGTCTTTGGGAGAAGCGGCTCGGGGTGCCCCTGAGGAGTGGCCTGGGTGTCAGGGCTGCACCCTGGGGAGGGGACCAGGGCGCGGGGACCCCTGCGAAGGGTCGTCCGGTTCCCATCCGTCTCCCTCACCTGGTGTCCGGAACCATGGAGATCGCTGAGGCCTCATCTGGGTTCCCCGCTCTGCGAAACGGGGGTCCCAGGGACCACGGCCGGGGCTGCAGGTGGGGCTCTCGGGGGCGGGGCCCGGGCGGCAAGCCCCCGCACCCTCAGCAAGCCCCTGTCCCCTCAGGATCCCCGTTTGCCCGCGCCAGCCTCAAGAGCGGGAAGACCGAGAGCTCGTCGTACTTCCGGAGGAAGGAGAAGATGTTCCGCTTCTTCATCCGGCGCATGGTGAAGGCTCAGAGCTTCTACTGGGTGGTGCTGTGCGTGGTGGCCCTGAACACGCTGTGTGTGGCCATGGTGCACTACAACCAGCCGCAGCGGCTCACCACGGCGCTGTGTACGTACCGCGGCCGGCCCGTTCCCCTCTCGTGGCCTCCAGAACCTCCTCTGCCTGCAGCCGCTCGTGCCCCTTCCTGCCCCGGGGCGCCCCGTGTGTCCCGCAGACAGGCTGGCCCGGGCCTGGGAGAGGAGGGCCGAGGGGCGTTTACGTGCCCTCCACACCTGCCCTGGCTCCAAAGTCACGTGTCCTGGGGCCCGTCGTCTGGTGTCTTGGGACTTTGCTTGGGACTGAGTTCGGCGCCTCCCAGGAGTCCTCAGGCCCAGGCCTCCTCACCGCTGGGGGCTGGGCAGGGGCCAAGGGCCTGCTCCTCCCGAGAGAAGCCATGGTGCCCATCGTCTCTGGGGACGTGCGACGGGAGCAGGGGGGCAGTGGGCTGCACGGCCTGGCTACTGTGGGAACACAGAGCAGGCCCAGGCGTCTGGCCGGGAAATCTGCTCCTCTGTGGCTTCCTGGACGTCTCGGTGCCGCTGAGGGTGGTGGGTGGAGGGAGAGGAGGCGTCCACGGGGCTGGACATCTCTGCTCTGAGCCCCAGCTCTGCCCTGGGCTGGGCACGGGGAGGCTGATTCCGGAGGGTGGGGCAGGACTGCCAGAGGTGGAAGTGCTGTGCCCAGGCGGACTGGCCTCCCTGGGTCACGTGGGTGCGGCGTCTCAGCTGCCCGCTCTCCAAGGCCCTGCCTGAGTGGGTCCCGGCACCTGCGAGACCGAGGCTTGAATGGTGGAGAGTGGGGCTGTGGACTCATCGTCCGTGAGCTCACACGAGGCCATACACCCCCCGGGGACAGGGTCGGCCCCCACCTGCAGCACGTGGTCCTCCTGGAAGGCACCCCTCAGGAGACAGGCTCAGCCACCCTCCCCTCTGGACATGACTCCTGGTCCCTTTCTCTGCTTGTGGTTCACCTTTGGCCATTCTTGTCCTCACTCTTTCAGAGGATTTTCACTTTGGCCTCCTGAGAGCAAGAGCTGTGCCTGGTCAGCCTGACCTCCCAGGTCCGCGTGCAGGCGACCAGCAGTCCCATCCCTGTGGCCCCGAGCCCCCTGCATGGGGAGCCTAGGTGCAGGTGGGACTTTGCGACTGCCTGAGGGACGCTGTGGCTTACGGCTGGGAGAAGCAGCCTCTGCAGGCCGCTGTGTGCTTCCCTGAGCCTGCTGGGTGTGCGGTGTTGGCCCGTGGGGTCAGCTCTCCTACCACGTCTGCACCTGCTGGTCAGCGTGCCAGGCCCTGTCAGAGCTGCAGGGCTTTGAGGCGCTTGGTCAGGACAGGACTTCCGTCCCACGCAGACCCTGCCTGAGAGTCCCTGGGTGTCGTTGTCCTGGCAGCGCTCTTGACTGTCCCAGGGAGGCTGACAGCCTCCTGGTGACCGCCTGCTTGGGGTGGGCGCCCGGCAACTTTCCGGGTGGCGTGAAGGTCGGGCTTGTGGGCGACTTGCTCCTGGGAGCTGGTTATGTATGTTCCCAGACCCGGGCGGGCGCCTTCCCGATACCCTGGGCTTGCACAGTGCCCTGGTCTGGGCTTCTCTGGCGTCTGGGCTGCTGCAGCCCCACCCCCAGCTGAGGCTGTCCAGACCTGCGCGTGTGGCTGGTGGTGGCGAGCTGTGGTGGACGGAGGGTTCCAGAGCACAGGGAGGGAGGAGGGCGTGGCCCTCTTCCACCAGCTGTGTCACCAGGGGCTGTGTCCACGGGAGGCCCCGAGCTCCAACGGAGACCCTGGGACTCAGGCCCGGGAAGGCTGGGCTGGCATCCGCCCTGCGTCCTGTAGCCTCGTTCCCCGTGTGGGCTCCACCCTGGCTTCCCTGGCCCTGCTGCCCTGTCAGAGGCCACCGTGCCTTTGGCCTGACCGTCTCTGGACAAAGAGAGTGTGCTCCCGCCCAGCACTCTGGGAGGTGGGTCGAAGCCAGTGGCCTCACCCTGAGATTCTTGGCCGCCAGTGTCTGAGCCTGGCCGCGCCGTCGGTCTGTGGCCTCCTCCAGCTTCCGGAGTCGCTGCCTTTTCTGTGCTGACCCCTCCGTGCGTGGGCCGAGTGACAGTGTCCCCAGCACAGCCTCCCCCAGCCACGGCCTGGCCTCCCCTCAGTCCTGAGGCACGTGAGGGTCACAGGGCCATTGGAGGGCTCCGGGGCCGAGCCTCCCGCCCCACTATGCCCCAGGAGCCTCTGTGTCACCCACTGACCGTGCAGGGGCGTGGCGGCGCCTCGTGGGAGGCCCGGGTGGTGGAGGAGCACTCGGCCTGGGGGGCAGCACGCGAACGGAGTTCAGGTGGAACCTGGTGCTGTGGGGGTCCTCGGGGGGGCACCTGGGAAGTCCCAGTGGAAAGGCAGGGAAGACGGGGGGCCTTGCCTGCGTCAGCGCAGGGACCGCGGGGCCTGGCGGGAAGAGCGGTGGGGGCTGTGGCCCGGCTTCTCCCAGAGTGGTCGGGGCCCCGGGCCTCACAGCCTCTGGGGCTCAGGGGCGCGCCTCCTCCCACGTCCATGGGCATCGGGGCTCGCCACCTTTCCCACGGGACCGGACGCCTCTCGTGTCCCTCTGCGCCAGTCACTGCTGTCCTGAGCTGAGACTCAGCCTGGGGGCCGCCGACGGGTTGCAGACGGCCCAGCCTTGGCAAGGCGAGTCTTGGTGTCCTCCAGTCTGGGCTGGAGCCAGGGCGGGAGGCGGCCTCGAGCTAATCCCCCTCTTCTCCGGCTTCTCTTAGACTTTGCAGAGTTTGTTTTCCTGGGTCTCTTCCTCACAGAGATGTCCCTGAAGATGTATGGGTTGGGGCCCAGAAGCTACTTCCGGTCCTCCTTCAACTGCTTCGACTTTGGGGTAAGAAGCTGCCTCAGGGATGCCCGCCAGGGTCCCGTGGGTCTGGACCACACCTTGCCGGCGAGTGTGCCGGCCCCTCCCCTGCTGGGCCTGTGGGGCGGGGGCGTGGTCCTGTGTGGCTCAGACAGGCCAGCCGGCAGCAGTGCAGGGAGCTGGCAGAGGGACGTCTGTTCTGGCAGGCCTGGCTGGGCACTCGCCACGGCCGCGCTCTGCCCGCAGGAGGCTGTGCTTCCTTCTCCCGCCCGGCCTGTGGATTCTCGAGATGGCCCGGACGGTCTCCCTCTATGCCTGCGACCTCCCACTCCGTGGCGGGCTTAGTCTCTCCCGGCACAGCTCCGGGGCCCTGGCCCTGATCCTCCGCCATCTCTGGCTCTGGTCCTGATGCTCATGGGCACCAGTGCTTCCAGGTGGGGCATGGCGGGCCGTGGCGTCCTGTCCTTTTGTGGGGCTGGGGGACGCAGTGGGCCCGCGTGGTACTCCTCACCAACCTCTGCAGGTGAAGGAGGCCTGGGAAGCCTTGGCGGAGGCCAGAGTGCAGGGCAGGGCAGTGTGGGCATCACCGCACCTAAACCTAGCACCCAGGACCCTTCTCTGGTTCAGGGCCGGTGGGGGGTGGTCGGTGCTTGAGCCTGGCTTTCCGATCTCATGGTGACATACCGCGCCGTGCTGTTTGGTTTCTGGGGAAGGAAGGGTGGCAGCTCCCGGGGTGCTCCCTGAGACGTGCACCCCTGTGGGTTGGAGAGGTGGTTGGGAAGACGCCAGCTGTCCTACCTTTGCCTCCTGGGTCACAAAGAAAGGCTGCTGCCGTGGGCTGAGGGAACCTAGGAGGTGGGGGGGCATCAGAAATACACGAGTCTTTTTGGTGTGTTTTGGTCTTCCGGGCTGAGCAAGCAGGACCCCAGGGCATGGGGATAATTTGCACATAAGCTAACACATCATCTTAGAGCCCCAAATCTATGATCTCACCTTTCTGTGGCTTAGGAACCTAGGCCTGGTTTCACTGGGCGCCTCTGGCCTGGGCCCCTTGGGATTTCAGTCCAGCTGAAGGCCAGGGCCGCAGTCATTCCAAAGCTTGGTTGGGACCGGCGAATTTGCTGGCGGGCCTTGGTTCCTGGTCACGGGAATCTCTCCGGAGGCTGCTGAAGGGTCCTCACAGTCCGAGAGTATGTTGAGCATCTTGAGATACTCAAGCAGAAGCTGTAGGAACCGAGTCTCAGAAGAAGGATTCCATCAGTTTTGCCGAGTTATTTTTGTCAGGGCTGAGTCGCCAGGCCCAGTGACTGGAGCGGGCTTGCTGTTAGGTGTGGCGGGCGCTTCCCAAGGGCATGAATGGCAGATGCTGAAGCTCGCTGGGGGCCGTGTCGGGGGCTCCTGCCACAGTCTGCCCTCCAGCTTCCCCACGCACGTCTTTCCCAGTGCAGAATCCGCTCTCCCCTCCCGGTCCCTCGAGTCCCTTCTTCCCCCACCCCGCCAGGACAGCACCAGCTCAGAGTCCAGCGTGCCATGGTGCGTCAGGTCCCGGAGTGGTGGGGTCTCCTTGGCTGTAGGTCCCTAAGCGTGGCTGCTGCAGGGCCTCTCGGTCTGCGAAACTGGAGACATGAGCGGCCTGCACAGGACAGCTGCTGCGGACATTCCTGTTCACAGAGGGACACGGAAGCACAGGAGAGCCTCTGGTGCACGGCAGTTTGGAAATCCGGCTGGGCACGTGCTGGAGGTTCCGTGATTGGGTCTTAACAACCCGGAAAGCCTCTGGGCTGCTGGCTGTGCTGGCTCAGTCTCCTGGCTTTTTCAGGAAGGATAGGGCGTATTTTCAGCTGAACGGCTTTCTCTGCCCACTTCGACCTGTAGAATTTTGGGAACCCGGAGACCTATTTTTGTTTCGTACCGTCTTGAATCTTTCAGTCCCAGCTGGTGATATCTCTACATAGATAAGTCTGTTAAGAACTTTCTGGGCTGGGCTCGGTGGCTCAGCCCGGAATCCCAGTACTTTGGGAGGCAGAGGCAAGAGGACTGCCTGAACCCAGGGGTTCGAGACCAGCCCGGGCAACTTGGTGAGACCTTGTCTCTACAATAAATCAAAAATCAGCCAGGTGTGGTAGCGCATACCTATAGTTCCAGCTACTTGGAAGGCTGAGGTGGAAGGACCACCAGAGCCCAGTGGGTCAACACTGGGGTGGCCGTGAGCATGCCACTGCACTCTCCAGTCTGTGATGGAGTGAGACTTCAACTCAAAAAAAAAAGAGAACTTTCCGGATGTGTTGTGAACCTTCTCGGGGCTCACTGCAATAGACAAAAGTTGTGGCCGCACCTTTTCAGGGACGAGACCTTTTCTGCCTGTGCTCCGGGAGTGATGACAGAAGGTCAGGACCCTCCTGTGTCCTGAAGACTCACCGCCTCCCTGACCCGATCTGGGCGGCGTGCCTTCCTCTCCTTGGGGAGCTGGGCGTGTGGCTGAGCAGTGCTCTGAAGCACCACCTTTGACGTCTGGGATCTTAAACGAAAGTCACAGCCGTGGCCCTGGCGTCCTCCTTAGATCAGGCCATTTCTTGATGCTGGCATCATGGGCTCCCCGAGAGGCCAGGTGTCCTCCAAAGCAGCCAGCCCTGGCTTCTCATGGCCGGACGACGCTTCCTCCGGGGCTGTCCTCGCACACGATGACGAGCAGCAGGAAGACGCCAGGCCTCACCTTGGCACTCGGCCCGGAGCCTCCTGAGGCCCGTCTCCCGGGCCACCGGGCGCGTTTTCCAACTTTCACACCCTGGACCTGCCGAGTGGTTGGGCTTTGCTTCCGTCGTCCTCCTCCTGCCCCTGCAGGCGCTCATGGGTGGCAGCATCCTCCATGCCCGGAAGGCTGAGTGATGTGTTTGGGGGCTCTGGCCGCTCCCTGACGTCCTGCTCAGCGCCGGCCCGTGCTCTGGCCTCAACCCACTCGCACATCTTGGACCTGAGTCACAGCAGCCCCTTGTTTTCCAACATCTGCATGGAGTTTTCTTGCTGGGGAAACAGATTATCCCAAAGCTTCGTGGCACAAAACAGCAAGCCTTGATTATGTCGCTGTGTCTGCGGTCAGGAGGCAGGATGGGATGTAACTGGGCTCCCTGGCTCAGTTTCTGCTGAGGCTGCCGTTGTCCCGGGCTCGTTTGGGGCTGGAGGATTCTCGCCTGAGCTCATGCACGTGGCCATTGGCAGTCCTCAGAAAATCAGCCTCCACGCACACTCTTGTGGCTGCGTCAGGCCTCTGTTCCTGGTCGCGGGGGCTTCTGCACAGGGGCTGGAGTGTCCTCACGATGCAGCATCTGGTCGTCCAAGAAAGAACCGGGAGTGCCCAAGACAAAAGCCACAGTCCTTTGGTAACCTCATCTCAGCGACACCCATCACTCTGGCCGAATTCTGTTTGCCAAGAGAAAGTCACCAAGTCGAGCCCCTCCTTAAAGGGGTGGGATGATACAAAAGGGTGAATACCAGGTTGAGGGGCGTTAGTACGCCAGTGGGGACACATTTTGAGAATCAGTGGGCAACAAAAGAGACACTGGAAGACTGGCAGTGAGAAAGAACATTTAGAAAATGATGGTCTTCACCTTGGGAGGCCTCTGGATGGTTTGCTAGGGCTGAGGAAAATTGGTGGTGAGGATAAGGGCCCGCAGGTGATTACCAAGAACACCTCGGTGAGACCGGGATGGCAAGCCCACCGAGGCTTTGATGGGGTTATCGCAGGCGCCACGGGTGTTGGCAGACTCGGATGTGGGCAGGACGTCTGCTGTTCTCTGCATGGTGCATGAGTGGACAAGGTGGAGACGTGAGCGGCGGTGGCTGTGCCCTTGAGGTGACCCACTGATCACACCCAGACGTGCTGGTTGACTGGTCAGTGCTGGTCTTCAGAGGTACATACGGGGCCTGTCTTGTCAGAGTCACCATTCGCTCAGTGACTTGGTGAGAACATTGACGTTCAGCAGGTCAGATTTACGGTTGACGTGATCTTGGCGCCCGTGACCGAAGCCTTGGAGAATGCGGGTCTCAGATGCAATGAAGTTGAGCCTAAGAGTCCGTTGCTCGACGTGTAAGTTCTGCACAACAACTGCAGAATCGTGGGCCAGAGACCACGAGGATGGCCAGCACGGAGAGGAGAGGGGTGCCTGTTTGACTGGGAGTCCGAGTGCACCCCAGGGGTGGCGGGTGCAAGAGCATTTGGTTGGAGGCCCCGGCGTATCTTGTCCGGAGGGAAGGTGTGTTCCAGCCACTGGTCGGTTCTTTCTGAATCCTCGGCACCCAGCACGGACCGGCGTGACGCTTGTCGTGGTCCACATAAGGAGCAGCTGGAAGGAGACCATGGCCCTAGCCCCCAGGCCTCGCTCCCCGGCACAGGCGTGCCTGAGAGAGCCCTGCTGGGGAGCAGATGGGGCAGCCTCGGGCGCTCCCGCTGGCCTCTGGCTACTGAGAGAAGAGAAGACTCGAGGAGTGATTTGCGGATCCAAATATGCCAGAGCGGGGTTTGCGGGCCTGTGAGAGAATGGCCTCCTGGCTGGGCTGTCAGAAGTCACCTGCCTGGCTTCAGACCTGTGAGGAGACACTGGCGTCTGGCGGGAACAGCACAGGGAGGCCTTAACGAGGGGGCTTCGCGATCTGTCGGGAAGGCCAAGCACGGTGGCTCAAACCTGCAATCCCAGCACTTTGGGAGGCTGAGGCGAGAGGATTGCCTGAGCCCGCAGGTTCGAGACCAGCCTGGGTAACTTGGCGAGACCTGTCTCTGCAATTAAAAATAAAAATAGCTAGGCGTGGTGGTACACGCCTGCAGTTCCAGGTACTTGGAAGTCTGAGACAGAAGGAAGGATCGGTTGGTTGAGGCTGTGGTGACTGTGAGTATGTCACTGCACTCCAACCTGGGCAACAGTGTGAGACTCCAGCTCAAAAAAAAAGGGAACAAAAAAGAAATGCTATTGGGAAGAAATGAAATACACAACAGCTGGGTGTGGTGACTCACACCTGTAATTCTAGCACTTTGGGAGGCCGAGGCGAGAGGATTGCCTGAGCTCAGGGGTTTGAGACCAGCCTGGGCAATTTGGAGGATCTCATCTCTACAGTAGATCAAAAAATCAGCCAGGTATGATAGCGCGTGCCTGTAGTCTTGGCTACTTGGAAGGCTGAGGTGGAAGGATCGCCGGAGCCCAGCGGGTCGAGGCTGTGGTGGCCGGGAGTGTACTCCAGCCTGGGCGACAGGGTGAGGCTCTGACTCTGGAAAAAAAAAGTCTGTCAGGATCCCGCAGGCCTCCCTGTGCTCCTCCTCTGTCCTCTGGGTGCGTCTGGGGTCGGGGTGGGAATGAGGACAGGACGCGGGGCCAGCAGGGCTTGCAGCCTCCCGGGTGACAGGGGCAGAGTGAGGCGGTACCGGCTGGGTGGCCGCTCACAGAGACGCAGCCGCACACCCTGGGGGCGCACATCTGTGAGGCGCACGTGCCCGGGGCGGGGTGCCCGTCTGATGCCAGCCGCGTTGCAGGTCATCGTGGGCAGCGTCTTCGAAGTGGTCTGGGCCGCCATCAAGCCGGGAACCTCCTTCGGGATCAGCGTGCTGCGGGCGCTCCGCCTGCTGAGGATCTTCAAAGTCACCAAGTACGTCCGGGCGCCAGGGGAGGGGTGTGGGGGGAGGTGGCGTGTGCGGCCGAGGGTGTCGTCCGTGGGCCGGGGGAGTTGGAGGCAGCGTGGGAGGCCGAGGATGTCCCCGGCTCCTGGGGAGGGCAGGTGGAGGCGGCGTGTGGGAGCGGCCCACACGGGCACTTGTCCTTGGAGTCACGCCCCGGGCACTCTCTCCGTGGCTCCTGGATGGCACCACCTGTCGAGGCCCGGCAAGGCT
>NW_007081388.1:37335-52488 GCF_000164805.1 Carlito syrichta
ACGGCTCTGCCCACTGACCTGCAGCCCGTTCCCACCCTGACCCGGCCCTGCCCGTTGCTGACTGCCCCCCCGTCTGCACGGTGCCCGCTCCGGGGCCGCGTTTTCGGTCCTTGCTCCTTGGTGACAGTGGTGAGTCTGTGGTTTCAGGCACGTCCCCGTGGGATCGTGACTCTGGCCGTGGGTCGCTCCCTCTGGCCTATGAGGAGCCCGAGGCCTAGGAAGTGGCCCGCTGTGGCCTGTGAGAGGCGGCCGGCAAGGCCCCTTGCCCTCCTGGCTGGAGTCGCGGGCACAGGGAGAGGGCTGAAACCCCCAACAGTCACCTCGGAGCCAAGGCTGCAGTGGAGGGGGCGTCTCAGGCACAGCCAGACACCCCAGCTGGGGCCCCAGGCTGCTGGGGCCTCACCGTCCCCGGGACCCCTGTGCCCCACAGCAGCTGGCCCTGTCCCCCACACGTGGATCACGGCCCCACAGGACCCGGGAGCCAAGCTGCTGGGTGGGGCCTGGGCAGGGCCCGGGCTCACGGGTCAAGCCTCCGGCGACGGGGCCACTTCTCGGACGCCTCGTTGCCCAGGGTGGACGGAAGCCCTGCTGGTCCCTTCTAGGCCGTTTGCCGCTACTCCCGAGGCTCCCGGGGGATGTGGAGGAGCAGGGGCAGAGGCTGCTTGGACAGGTCCCGTCCAGCCTGGGCCACAGACTTGTGCCGAGCGCTTGGTGCGGCGAGCCCTAGGCCTGGCCGCCTTCCTGTGCCATGCGGGTGTGAGGGGCTCCCGGGCGTGACCACAGGGCTGCCTCCGCCCAGCCCTGGGGCCTGGCATCCCGGGCCCCACCCTGTCCCAGGAGGCAGGTGGCCCCTGTCCTCAGGCAGGCTGGCCCAGATCCCTGCCAGTCCCAGGAGAGGTCTGGACCTTCCCAGCGTTTCCCAACCCACCTGCCGTTAGCCCTTAGGTGCCTTGCAGCAGGCACCTTGGATGTGGGCACCGGGGAGGAGGATCGTGTGGAAACCCAGGGAGGCCCAGGGACAGGGGGAGCCCAGGGGAGACTTGGGTCTGTCCTGCAGCCCCCATTCCAGGGTGACGACTCGGCGTGTGCAGAGGCCGAGGCGGGTGAGGACTCCACTGGGGTGCCTGGAGGGACGGTGTGTCCGGGGTGCTCCTGGGAAGAACCCTCCAGGGACCAGGCACAGCGGCTGGAGGCGACAGTGCCTCTGTGCCCTGTCAGCGGCCTTGGTGGTGCCACGTGCCCTGCGGACTAGGGAATGGGTGGGTCCCGGTCTCTGCCCTCCTGGATGGAAGGGGCCCTCGGGGTTGCGGAGAAACAGTCCGCTGTGGATGCCCGTGCCTGTGGCAGCCCTGCCCGTGGAGGGAGAGGTGTGGGCTCGACGTCTGCCGTAGCACCTGCCCCCGTGGCAGCCGGCGGCACACAGCTGTGGCCCTCGCGCCCTGCAGCGCTGTTCTGAGACCCTTGGTGGCTGATGGCATGTGGGGGCGGGGAGCCGGGAAGGCTGAGGATGACGGCCGGCCCTGGCGGGCGGTGGCCTTGTCCTGGGGCCGGGTGGCCCCAAAGCAGCTGGGAGAGCGCGGCGGGTCTGGCACGGGGCGTGCTCCCTCTGCTGTCGGTGGGGCCGCGGGAGACGAGTGCAGGACGGGCCAGCGCTCCAGAGGACAGCTCCCCTCCCAGCCGTGGGGGGGCCCGGGGCTGAGGAGGCCGCAGGCGCCCTGGGTGGGCCGCAGAGGGCCTGGCGGAGGGTGTGTCAGTGTTGGGCCAGCGTCCCGCCGGCGCGCCCGGGCTCAGCCCACACCCCTGGCCCGCAGGTACTGGAGCTCCTTGAGGAACCTGGTGGTGTCTCTGCTGAACTCCATGAAGTCCATCATCAGCCTCCTCTTCCTGCTCTTCCTGTTCATCGTGGTCTTCGCGCTGCTGGGGATGCAGCTGTTTGGGGGGCAGTAAGTGGGGCCGGGAGGGAGCCGGGCCGGGAGGCGGAGCAGACGGCCTCCCTGCGGTCCCCCCTGGGTCCCCAAAGGGGTGGTTGGCAGCCTGGCGGCAGCCTGGAAGGAACATGTCGGCTGCCGGCTTCCCCTCGGGGAGGGCGCGGCCTCGTCCCAAGCCTTCCCGCCTTTCTCAGGTTCAACTTCAATGACGAGACGCCGACGACCAACTTTGACACCTTCCCTGCTGCCATCCTCACGGTCTTCCAGGTAAGGCTCTCGTTGTCCGGACGCTCCCGGCCTGGGTGCTGGGAAGGCGGCGTGCCCGTCGGTCCCTCGCTTGCTGCCCCGTTAGCCCTTCCCTGTTAGGCAGATCCCTCCACGAGCAGAAGACGGGCAGCCGGTCCCAGTGTGGGGCTCCAGGTCCCGGGGTCCGGCCCACATGGCGAGAGAGGCTGGTGCTGGGGTGGCGTCCCAAGGAGCATGTGGCTCTCGGGGACCCGATGGGGCTTCAAGCCTCCGATTTGTCTCGCGGGCCCTGGGACCAGGACCACTTCTGTCTTGTATCCTTTGAGAACAAAAGGACGAAGCTTTCCCTAAACGTCCCTCTAGCGTGTCGGGCCAGTGGCCCGCAGTCCTCTCTTGCGTCTGAAAGCGGTGTCCACCCAGAAAGCCGAGGCCGTGGGCCCGCTTCCTGAGCCTTGCTGGCTCGGGTGGCTTCTGCTGCCTTGGAGATCCCTGAGGAGGACTTCCTCGCTGGGGTGCCATCCCTTCTCAGGGCGGCGGCCCCACGTGTGCTGCCCATGAAACTCACCTTGAGACATGTTTCTGTCCCGTGAAACTCACCTGGAGGTCATGTCTGAGGCCGAGCAGGCTGGGTGGGCTGGGGTCTTGCCTGGCGGGCCGCGTGTGCTCCTGGCCAGGGCTCAGTGTGGCTCCCCGGCTGCCAGTCCTTCCCCAGCCAACACGGGCACCCACAGCAGGTGCGGGGCGGGGGGGCCTTTGGGTCCCACTCTGTCGGAGGGAGGCTGTGTTGCCAGCAGACCAGAGGATCGGCTCGAAGGGCAGTCCGGCCCTCGTGCTTTGCGCCTGGCCCTCCGCGACCGCCCACTCGCCCTTCCCCACCCCCTCCCGCTCCCCGTGCTGGAGTCCTGCGGCCCAGCCCCTCTGTTCAGCCCGACAGAGCACACGCCTCCCAGAGACAGTCTGCGCTGGGCCTCTCGGACCCCGCGCTGTTCTCACCCCTCCTTCCTCTCGGATCCGACCTCCAGCGACCGCGCCCCCACCCCGGCTCCCCTCCGTGTGGGCACTCGCCAGCCTGCCGCCGCTGTCCCTTTCTCTGACAGACCCGTTGAACGCTCTGGCTTGCTCGCAGGCCGGTGACATCTGCGGTTCGGTCTCCCAACTGTTTCTGAGCACTTCACGGGTGACGGGAGCGTGTCGGCCTCGGGACAAAGGCGACTGGCCCACAAGCCGGGCCTCTCGCAGTGAGCGGGCCAGCCTTTCCTGAGGAGAGCGGCCCCCTCGCTCGGAGATGCTCTGCGGGACCCGACCGGCAGGCCAGGGAAGTCAGAGGGCGTGTCCCTGCCAGGCAGGGGCTGTGGGGCGCATCTCGGCAGTGGACGTGCGGGCCTGGGAGGCAGGCGCTGGGGCGGGCCAGGCGGAGGCTTTGCCCGGGAAGTGGGGAGGCTGCTGCAGGCGTCAAAGCAGGGAGGCGGCGCCGTGGAGGACCCGAGCTCTGCCTCGCTGCGCTTGTTACCAGAAGGACCTGAGCCCGGGGAGGGGGACGCGGCCTGGCCGCCCCCTTGTGCCCCTCTGCTCTGAGCGCAGCAGTAAGGTGACACCTGCACTTAGAGAGGAAAAGGACCTGGCCGAGCAGGGACGGGCTCTGTGGAGCAGAAGGGGCACTGGAGCGGTGGGGAGAGATGCCGGAGACCCAGGCCCCCGGCGCCGGCACGGGCGCTGGGAACAGGCAGGAGGGCTTGGGCCTCGAGTCCCGCAGCATGAGAAGTGCATGGGTGTGGCCGGCCCCACTGCGAGTCTTCCCAGGAGGCTGGGGGGAGGGCTGAGGGCGGTCGGCGAGGCGGTCGGCGAGGCGCCAGGTTAGGTTAGGTAATTCCCACAGGCGAACCCGGATCGGGGGCCTGAGACCCCAGGATGGGGTTGGGCCGGGCTAGGGAGGGCGTGTGGCGAGGAGAAGGCAGCTGGAGCTGTGCTCCGGAGAACCTCTGACAAAAAACCGGAGATGCTCACAGCCCCGAGGGTGTAGCCGCAGCCACGGCCTGAAGGCGAGGCCACTCCCGAAGAAGAGGAGATGGCAGGACATAGTCGAGCCACTTGAAGCCGGGCGTGCCTCAGGTCCTCCGAGGAGTAAAGAGAAAACTCGTGGACAAACACAGAATTGTGGGCAAAGGCACCCGAGAACACAACACGCAGTTTGGAGAAGAACTAAATCGAGGGCCTAGAAACGAAAAGTGCAGCTGTTTACGCTTTTTGTGTGTGTGTGGAAAGCAGGATGTATTGAGAGAACAGAAAAGCTCCCAGAGTGGGGTGGACCCAAGGGGGTTGCCCTGTTTAAAGTTTGAAAAGTGCGAGCTGTGCCCTGGGAGTGGCCAGAGAGAGGAGAGTGAGCTGGAAGATGAGAGGGCGGGGGTCGGGCCTCCGGGAGGGCAGGAGTGGGAGGCTGTGACCCGAGGCACGAGGCAGGGCGGCCAGTGCCCCTCGAGGGCGAGTCCTAGAGGGCGCACTAGAGGGCCAGGCCAGGGCCACGGGAGCAGTGACAGACCTAGAAGTACTGTGACCAAGAGAAAACCTTAAAAGTGACCCTGGAAAACAGACTTCCTGTGAAAGAAAGACAGTCTGATGGCAGACCGCTGATGAGCCAGAGATGCCCGAGGCCACGGAGCAGCAGCTTTGAAATATCAGAGAACCGTGAGCCTAGAATTCTGAACCCAGAGAGCTGCGTTCAGGCAGGGGGGTGGAACTGCCGGCCCTTTCAGATACAAATAGGGATGAGTTGCCACCCCCAGATCATTGTGAAGGGACTGCAGACGCTTACGCAGCGAGTAAAATGGGTGACTTAGAAGAAAAGCACTTTGCATTAACCCAAGAAGAAATAAGAAACCCTGAGCCATTTTAGAAACTGAGTAATTAAGAAGTTCCAGGACTGGCTGGGCTTGGTGTCTCAGCCTGTAATCCCAGCACTTTGGGAACCCTGAGCCTATGGGTTCGAGACCCGTCCGGGCAACTTGGCAAGACCTCCTCTCTACAATAAATCAAAAATTAGCCAGGTGTGGTAGTGCGCCTGTAGTTCTGGCTACTTGGAAGGTTGAGGTGGAAGGATCGCTGGAGCCCAACAGGTCGAGGCTGCGGTGGCCGGGAGCTTGCCACTGCACTCCAGGCTGGGCGATAGAGTGAGACTCCAGGACTGAGCACGGTGGCTCACGCCTATGATCCTAGCACTTTGGGACGCTGAGGTGGGAGAATTGCTTGAGCGTAGGAGTTTGAGACCAGCCTGGGCAACATAGCAAGACCCCCATCTCCCCCCCCAAAAGAAAATCCTACTTAAGCCACCAAGTTTACATAGTTCTACAGGTGAATTCTACTATTTAGGACGTTATTTCAATTTTACATCCGCAGATGTAAAGAAAGAAAGCTCCCCAATCATTGTATGAGGCTAGAACCACCATGAAATGAAAAACTAAACAGGGACAGTGTCAGAAAAGAAGGATGTAGATCACTGTTGCAAGCACAGAGGCAAAAACATCCAGGGGACATCATCTCTCATCAGTCTAGAGGTAATGAAAAATTGTCTTTATAATTAACTAGGACTTTTCCTAGTAGTGCAAGATAACTACCATTAGAAAACCTATTAATGTAATTTGTCGAATTGACAGAATGAGGTAGAAGAAACGCTGTTTGATCAGCATTTAAACTCGAGCGAGCGACAGCACGACCAACCCCAAGAGAGGGAGGGGAGAGAACAAGATCAGCAGGTTTTGTGAATCACTGAAATTGGCCCGTGAGTACGGGGGCCATTACATTATGGACTCTGCTTTGTTATGTTTCAAATGTCCACAGCACATTAAAAGAAAATCATATGATAAAACCAAACCCCCCTCCAAATAAAAAACCTTAGCCAATTACACTAGTATCTGTGGTCTTAGTGCAGTAGAAAAAGAAAAAAAGGAAATAAAAATTCTCAGGATTGACAAAGAAGAAACAAAAATGTCATGATTTATCGATGAAATATTTATATGCACAGAAAACCCAAGTGGTGTCATTGTAGATGGTGTGGGCAATTTGGTTAGCCATATGGAAAAACACGAGACTGGATTCCTACCCTGTACCAGTTATGAAAATCAGTTTTAGACAGATGAAAATCCAAATGTGAAAAGCAAATCTCAGATTTAGAAGAACGTATACAAGCATATCATTATTAACTCAAGGCAGGGAAGGCCTCTTAAAAAACACATAAGCACAGACCATAAAGGAGGTGATGGACAAAAGATATTAAAAGCATTTCTGCATCAAAAGACACCATGAAGAGTTTAAAGCAACACAGAGCAAACAAAACCCCCGCAAACAAGTTGTAGACTGGGAATGTCAGTACACAACCAATCAAAGATTAGTTTTCAGAATGTATCAAAACTTTCACAAACCAACAAAACAAAACAAAAGGCTGTGTAGTAGGGAAAGGCAAAGCGTCTAACTTCGTTTGTTCCTCAGGAGGGGAAACTGAACTGGCTGGATTCATGAACCTGTGAAAACTAGGCTCCATTTTACTGCAGTCAGGGAAATGCAAATCAAACCCACAACAAGACAGCCTCACCCCGTCTGCTTAGCTGACATTCAGACATCTGACAATAGCAAGTTTTAGAGAGGATACAGAGAAATGAGCTTTGTGCTGTTGGTAGGTTGCTAGAACCACTTCGGAGTATAATTTCACGACATGCAGTCCACTGAGATTTGCATATAAGCAGTTCCGTTCGAGGTAGATGCTCTGGGAGGTTTCTTGTTCAGGAGTAAAAAGAAACATGTGGAAAGCCACCCTAGCATCATTTTTTGGTCACAACAATAAACTAGAAACCTGAATGTTCATCATCAGGGCAATGGGTAAGAAAAGTGTGTTATATTTGTAAAGCAGGGACAACCAATGACCTAGACTAAATATGTCAACATGGATGAATCTCACAAACATAATATTGAGCAAAAAAAAAAAAAGCAAGTTTCAGAATAGCACAAAGCATATGATACTATTTAAATAAGGATGAACAACATGCAAATATATTATGTGTTGTTTATGCTGTGTTTGCAGTAGCAGTATAAAAGCTTGCGTGGGAATGGTAAACACTAAATCCAGGACACTCTACCTTGTGGTGAGGGGTGCTGAGAGGGTGGGAGGGGGAGTGAGACCGGGGGGTCCTAGTCAAGGAACTTCAGCCACATTTTGGTGTTTTCTTTCTTTTTTTTTTTGAGTTGGAGTCTCACTCTGTCGCTCAGACTGGAGTGCAGGGGCCGCTCCCGGCCACCGCAGCCTCGGCCTGCTGGGCTCCGGCGATCCTTCCGCCTCAGCCTTCCGAGTAGCCAGAATTACAGGCATGCGCTACCACGCCCGGCTGATTTTTTGATGTATTGTAGAGATGAGGTCTCGCCTGCCCAGGCGGGTCTCGAACCCGCGGGCTCAGGCCATCCACTCACCTCAGCCTCCCAAAGGCGCGGGATGACAGGCTGAGCCACCGAGCCCGGCTGGTGTTTTATTTCTTAAGCTGGTTTATGGGTGCACAGAGGTTTGTTAAATTATTCCCTGTACCTTCCTGGTATTTAAGGTATTACATAATTAAGAAATAAAGGAATACAACAAGATGAGCTAACTAACTGAACATCAACCAGAAGTAAGCTGGTGTATTAATTACTATCAGCCAGAATAAAAGTTAAGGGAAAAACAAGGATTAGCAAGAATGAAGAGACCTATTACATAATGACAAAAGGAAATTTCCACCAAGAACATGTTGCAGCCACAAACTTGTGTGACCTAAAACGTGGCCTCAAAACATACTGGACAAAAAAGTTTGGAACGGAATGCCTAGGATGAACCCGAAACAACACTTAGAGGAAAAGTTGTAATCAATGCAGTTTCCAAAGTAAAAGCTAAAAATAAACAATTGCTCATTTTAAAAATCCAGAAAAAAAATAATAGACCGAAGAAAAATTCAAAGCAGAAAATAATGATGTAAGAACAGACGTGTGATGCAGATAACAAAAACACCAAGATGACAGAACTACACAAATCATATTTTTAAGGAGACTCACAAAGTAGATGGTCTTATGACAAGACTGACCATGGAAGAAAAAGCACAAATAAAAAATATAACCCAAAAAGGAGTCCTAACTATAGGAAAAGAAGATATATATCTACATCTGAACATTGGCCAGAAGTAAGCTGGTGTGTTAATATCAGCCAGAATAAAAGTTAAGGGAAAAGCAAGGGTTAGTAAGAAAAGAAGAAAGTATAGATAGATTTTTTTTTAATTCCAAAAGAAGGCCGAGTGCGGTGGTTCATGCCTGTCATCCCAGCACTTTGGGAGTCGAAGGTGAGAGGATGACCTGAACCCAGGGTCTCGAGACAGCCTGGGCAACTTGACAAGACCTTATCTCTACAATAACTCAAAAAATTAGCCAGGCGTGATGGCACGTGCTTGGAGTTCCAACTATTGGAAGGCTGAGGCGGAAGGGTGGTCTGAGTCCAGCAGGTCGAGGCTGCGGTGGCCGGGAGCGTGCCACTGCACTCCAGGATGGGTGACAGAGTGAGACTCCAACTCAAGAAATAAATGAAATAAAATAAATTAAGAACCTCATAGCTGAACTGTGTTTACCCCAGTAATACAAGAATTTGTCAGGATGATTCCTTATCTCTACAAGTTAAAAGAAAACCATGTCAAGAGATGCGGAAAGGTGAAACATTGGCAAAAGCCACCTTTCAATCGTGATAATGACATATACACTAAGAATTGATAGGACTTTGCAGAAAATATGCTAAAGAGTATATACGATCTGCCAGGGTGTGTGGTAGCTAATGGGCACGGACTTTTTTTTGAGAAGGTAAAATGTGCTAAAATTGGTAATGATGGCACATGATTGTGTATATACTAAAAACCTCTGAATTACTGAAAACCGCTGAATTATACAATTTAAATGGGTGAATTACATCAGTAAGACAGCATGACAGAGACACCATTGCAAGCATAATAGATAATATAAAATATTAGAAATATTGTTAAAAGAAAACCAAGGATGCCTAATATTTAGGTACTTGAAGCTCATGTAGTAAGAAAGAGGTAGAAAGACTGGAAAGGGATGGAGAAATTTGTCATTATTTGCAAATCATGTGATTATTTTCATAGAAGATCCAAAAAGATCTATTAGAAACAATAAGAGAGTTCACCAGTATTGCTGAGCACCTGATCTAGGTGCCAAAGTATGGCTTTTCATTACAACAGCATCATTCAGTTAGAAACTTCAATGAAAAAGAAAGAGCTCATTCACAGTAATAACAAAAGCTCATTCACAGTAATAACAAAAGCTGCCAGGTACCCAGAAATAAATCGGATTAAACATGCAAGCCTTTTATGGGAGAAATTACACAATGTTAGGAGAGGATTTAAAGAGCTAAGTACACGGAAAGAGACATTTATAAACGAAAAGCCTTGGAATGAAAGAGTTGTCTGTCCTCACCAGCTGAGTCTGTGAATTTGTTGCAACCCTGATCCAGATTCCAGCAAGACTGCTCTTGGAAGTCAGCATGTTGGTGGTGTGGAAGAGAATGTCCAAGAATAGCCAAGACAGTTCGGGAAGGAGGAATTTGTCCCACCATCTACCTCGACTTTTCATAAAGCTACAATAGAGAAAATGATGTCGCATCCACAAAGATGAAATATCGAAGGAACAGACCAGAGAACCCAGAAACGTGCCTGAGCACATATAGAAAGTTGGTTATGTGAGTAAGACGGCATAAATCAGTGGGGCAAGGATGAAGCCTTCAAAATGGGTCTGGGAAAATTGTCTTTCTGTGTGGAAAAAAATTAGGTCATCATCCCCACGCACACACAGTCGGATTAGAAACCTAAATGTGAAAACTCAAACTTTAAAAGTATTTAAAGAAAATACCTTTGTGACCTTGGATGGAGAGGAATTTCTTAAACAAGGTGCAAAAAGCAGAAACCACAAATGAACAGATTGGTACACCTGACTACATTAAACTTCTTTTTAATACAAAAACAAGTTAAAAGCAAGCAGGAGATTAAAAGAATATATTTCTCGTGGGTATTACAGATAGAGGATCAGTATGTTCAAGAATACATAAGGAAGCCTCACAAGTCAGTAAGAAAAAGACTGGGTCAGGGTGGCTGGGTACAGCAGCTCATACCTGTAATCCCAGCCCTTTGGGAGGCTGAGGTGGGAGGATCACTTGAGCCCAGGAGTTCAAGACCAGCCCTGACAACCAAGCGAGACTTCATCTCTACAAAAAAAAAAAGAAAGAAAGAAAAGGAAAAAGACGGATCATCAGAAATAGGGACCAAGGGATTAAAAGGCAGGACACAGAGGGAAGCTAAGGGTCCCTGAACAGGAGAGGTTTTCAAGCTCATTCACTTGCCCCTTCACAGCGTCAGACGGGGAACTGACAGGCTGTGACAATGCCAAGTGGGGTGTGAGGATGGGAGGAAAAACCATCCTGTGCCTGCGGGTGAGAATACGGTTTGGGATGACCACTTCGGAAGCATCTAGTAAAGTCAAGGATGTGCACAGCCTACTGTCCAGCGGTTTCACTTCTAGACAAAGTTCACATGTGTGCAAGGAGATAGTCACTCAGAGTGCCTATCGGAAGGCAAATGAGTCGACGGAAGGAAATTGTACAAGGGTTTGCACGAATAAGGAGATTTATGTGTATCAACGTGGATGAACTTCAGAGATACAGTGTGGGATGAAAACGCAAGTTGAGTGCTTAGCACACAGGCTGTTTGCAGACGTGTGTGTGTGACGTGTTGCAGAGCCAGAAAGACTTGGAACCGTTCATCCAACAAGGGACAGATATCCAGAATATACAAGGAAGGAACTCAACGCAGAAAACAAAATAAAGCAAAGCAAAACAAATAATCCATTAAAAAGTGGGCAAAGAGTCTGAGTAGACATTTCTCATAAGAAGACGCAGAAATGGCCCACAGGTATATGAAAAAGTACTGAACGTTACTAATCATCAGGGAAACCAGAATGAGATATAGACTTACCCCGGGTGGGATGGCTATTATCAAAAAGACATAATGTGCTGGGCTGTTATCAAAAAGACAGAAAATAATGTGCTGGTGAGGATGTGGAGAACTGGGAATTCTTACACACTGTTGGTGGGAATGTAAATTAGTGCAGCCACTGTGGAAGACTGTGGCGTGCCCCCAAACTAAAAATAGAACTACCACGTGATCCAACAATCCCCTACTGAGTAGTTAGCCAAAGGAAGGGCGATCAGTGTATCAAAGGACTGCCTGCACCCCTGCGTTTACTGCAGCACTTTTCACAATAGTCCAGATGTGGACTTAACCCGAGTGTTCATCAGCAGAAGAATAGATCAGGAACCCCCTTGGGTCCCCTCCCACTCAGGGAGCTTTTCTGTGGTCTCAATAAATCCTGCTTTCTTTAAATAAAAAAAAAAAAAAAAGACAATGTGATCTGTATACATACTGGGATACTGTTCCGTCATAAAAATGAAATCCTGTCATTTGCAGCAACATGGATGATATTGGAGGTCATTATTTTTATTTTTTATTTTTTTTGAGTTGGAGCCGCACTCTGTCGCCCAGGCTGGAGTGCAGTGGCACGCTCACAGTCACTGCAGATGCGACCCGCTGGGCTCACCGCGCCAAGCTAGTTTAACTTTTTTCTTTTTCTTTTTAAAAATATTATAATTTATTATAAAGATGTGGCATACAATTCAGGGTTAGGTATATAAACATTGATCATGCAGGCACCCGTGTTGACGAGGTGTGTCCCTCCCTTCCCTAGTGGTTTCCCTCAACTGCCAATTAATTTTAAAATTTTTATTGTAGACATGAGGTCTCACCAAGTTGCCCGGGCTGGTCTTGAACCTGTGGGCTCAGGAAAGCCTCTCACCTCGGCCTCCCAAAGTGCTGGGATTATAGGCGTGAGCCTGGAGGTCGTCATGTTAAGTGAAACAAGCCAGGCGTAGAAAGACAACTACTGTGTGTTCGAGGGGGAGAGTGGGGTGGGAGACGAAAAGAAGTGGGTTAAGGCGCACAAACATACAGCTAGGTCGGAGGACTCAGTTCTAGTGTTTGGTGGCACGGCAGGGTGACTAGAGTTAGCAGTCATAACATTGTGTATTTCAAATAACACAAGAGATGACGAGCATTGGAGGTCGTTTAGCTTGATTTGATCATTACGCATCACTTGCATGTGTCGAAATACCACACGTACCCCGTAAACACAGACAAATATTATGCATCGAGTTTTAAAAGCCAAAAAGAAAAAAGCCCATCCCCAAATATGTAAATAAGTAAGTAAACAGTGAAAAGAAAAAGACTTCTACTGGCAGCAAAACGGCAACTGGGTTGCCAGCGGGCACTGGTCGTGGGCAGTGGCGCCCAGGCGAAGGGGCCACATGTTAACAGCTTCCGTTTTGGATGGGTGGGACCCAAGCGTGTTTGCTGTCTTGTACTTTTCCAAGCGTTAAAGTGGAAAAGAGAGACCTGGGTCTGCTGATGGGGCGAGGGCTGCATTCAGCCAGGCGGTGAGGCTCGGCCGCCGGGCTGAGGTGCGGGAACCTGGCGCGCACGGGTTGCTTCCAGGAGGCGCTGCGTGGCGTTCACTCCCTTCCGCGAGCCTCCGTCTCCTCCTGGCCGCACGGTGACCGTCCGCTCTGCCCCTGCTCTCCTTGTTCCAGCTCTCAGCCGTCCTCCTTGCCTTGGCCCGCCTGCCCCTGCCGGCCGCTCCCTTCCGTCTTGGCCGAAAACCCCGAGCGCGTTTGTCTTTTTAGGACTCAGCTCAGCAGCCGTGTCCTTCTGGAAGCTTTTCTGGAGGACCCCGGGCTGCCTGGACCTTCGGACGCACGTCATCCGGAGACACGGATGCGTGCGTGGCCTGGCGGATCTGCGCGCCGCGGGAAGGCGGCCCGCGGGCACGTCCTGTGTGTCTCTCCCTCCGCAGATCCTGACTGGCGAGGACTGGAATGCAGTGATGTACCACGGAATCGAGTCGCAGGGTGGAGTCAGCAAAGGCATGTTCTCATCCTTCTACTTCATCGTCCTGACGCTGTTCGGAAACTGTATCCTTGTGTGGGGCTGGGCGCAGGGTGACTAGTGCCTGGTCCTGTAGGACCGGGGCCACGTCGGCCGTGAATACACAAGCAGCGCGTCCCCAGAGCTAAGACCTGGAGGCTGCGGCGGGGAGGTCATTGCAAGCATGAGGGGCGCCTGGGGGCGTCCGGGCCAGCAACGGGTGGGGGCTGTTGACAGGGCAGTGGACTGAGACTTGGGAGCTGCTTGGGGGAAGGAGGACTTTGGGTGCTGAGGGCGGCGGGTGCGCTTTCACGTTGACTTCACTGAGTTTTGGCACTGGGCTTAGAAGGAAGACCTTCCCCTGCTGAAAACAAAGCCCTTGCCGAGAAGCATGAAGAGATGCTTTCCGTGGAACCCGGAGGTTGAACTGTTTCAGGATCTCCTGTCAGAGGGTGTCTGTGGGTCCTGGGCAAGCCAGGCAGGGGCCATGGTGGGGAAAGGGTTGGGGACAAGGACATCTAGAGGGAAGAGTTGCAGGATCACGATGCAGGGCGGGAAAAGGCACCAGAGGCCGGGGGGTGGGGTGGGGTGCGGTTCCCACCGGGGCAGCAGCAGGGGAGGAATCAGGCCCGGGAGGGGAGTCTCAGGTTCTCAAACCCATCTGGGCTCCAGAGTCCCTCAAGGGCCGTCGAAGCCAAGACTCCGTCCCGGCCCAGAGTGTCAGATGCACAGGCCTGAGAACTTGCATTCTGCCAGGCTGTTGGCGGCCGCTGATGCTGCTGGCCTGGGGGCCCCACTTGGAGGGTTGCTGGGGCAGAACATCCTGAGACCCCGGGGCAGGTTTGAGCAGGAGCAGGCCCCCCCCCCGGCTGGCCGTCTCGCGGGCCTCTCCGCCCCTTGGTATGCAGCCCACTGCCTCCCGCCTGGCTCTTTGCCCTCTGTCCCTCAGCGTCTCTGCCTCGCCGGCCGGAGTACCTGCCAGTGACCACTCCCCGCTTGGGCGCTCTTTCTCTCCCTCCCCTCCTGCTCTGTCTCCCCTCGGCCAGCCCCAGCAGGGACTCCTCATCTCTCGGCCTCAGTGAAGCGAAAGGGTGGACCTTCAGGTCCAGCTCAAGCCCTAGAGACCAGCGGGGATCCAGCCTCCCCAGGAGGTGGGGGTGAGGCACAGGAGGGGGTCGTGTTGCCTGGGAGGAAGCAGGGAAATGCAGCCAGGGTGTCAGAGAGGGGCGGAGGCTGCAGCGCTGGCCTCGGAGGGGCTGGCTGGTCTCTAGGAGGGCCACGGCCCGAGACAGTGCAGCGGCCAGGCACTCCCACAGCTGGGTCTGACCCTGACACTTGAGTCAGGCGTGCTGGCCATGAGGCAGCCCCTCCCTGTCCACTCAGTTGCTCCTGCCACACCCACCTGTCTCTCCAGTGGGGCCCTGGGCGGGTGGGGCTCTAGTCCTGCTCTCTGGGCGTGAATTGGCCCCTGAGGGTGTCCGTGGCTGTGGCCAGTGCCTGGTACTGTTCTGCCCGGGATCAGTCTGCCTTGGCGTCCTGTCCTCGGGCTCCGCTAGAACTCTGAGCAGACTTGCCTGTGAGGTCGTGCCCTGGGTAGGGGCTCCCCTGAGTCCTGGGGAGGGGACCCCTGTCCTGCCAGAGAGTGGCCTGGCCTGCAAGGGCCGTTGCTGTTGGCCTGGCACAGAGGCAGCTGCTACCTGGTCCTGGCACAGGCCAAGGTTGTGGAGAGGGGTGGCAACCTGGCAGGGTGGGTCCACAGACCTGTGGCGAGGTGGGCTCCATGCATGGAGCACAAGCTTCTAGTGGGGGCAGCTTGCCCCAGGGGACGCCTGACAGTGCCTGGGTCGTGTTTGGTTGTCAAGATTGAGGGAGCAGCTGGGCTCGGTGGCTCAGCCTGTCATCCCGCGCCTTTGGGAGGCTGAGGTGAGTGGATTGCCTGGGCC
>NW_007081388.1:52667-56030 GCF_000164805.1 Carlito syrichta
AAAAAAGATTGAGGGGGCGACAGCTGCCCCAAGTGGACCGAAGCCAGCAGTGTGGCTCAGGAGCCCACAGCAGGGGCTGACCCCGCCCCGAACGTCAGCATGGTGAGGCTGAGGAGTCTGCCGCAAAGAGACGGCTCGGGCTGCTCTGGAGAAGTGAGCAGAGCTTATGGGAAGAGGTGGCTCCCAGCAGTGGGAGTGTTCCTTCTGCAGAGAAAAGCACAGGGACAGCCCGGTCCTGGAGAGCTCTGAAGGGGTGCCTGGAGCAGGTTGCTACGCTGCGTGGCCTTGGCGTCCTCACTTCTAGAGGGGTTGCGTGTGCTGCACCTCACACTGGACTCCCGGGTGGTCAGCTCGAGGCGGGATGTGGTGCTAGCTGCTTAGATTGTGCCGTCTGCCATCCTCATGGCTCCAACATCACACCTGCCGCCCGCGAAGGGGCGTGCCGGCAGGAGATGTGCCCCGGACGTCATGCTGGAAAAGGAAGGGAGAAGACAAGGCTGGGCCGGTGCCAGCGAGCCTGGCCTGGGACCCAGGCCCAGAATGTGCTGGCCACGGGTGGTTGCACACTGTTGGTGTGTCTTGGTGGTCTCTGCTCACAGGCCCCAGAAAGTGGCGGAGTCCCCTGGAGCCCAGGAAGGCAGGAGCTGTTGGGAGGCTTCTCAGGCTGGCCAGAAATTGGGAGGTGGGGGCCAAGCGGGCAGGAGACAGAGGCCGACGGGTCCAGCACAGCCCCTGAGCTTCGAGCCCAGACGGGAGCCCCAGAGGGCTGGGTTGGCCAGGGGTGCGCGTGGGTGTGGGTGTTGGCAACGGGAGGCTGGGTGAAGAAGGAATCAGGCAGAGAGGCTGGAGCCGAGCAGGGCCTGGGGGCTGAGGGCCGAGGTCTGGGCGGCGCCTCTGGGGCCGGGGCCTGAGGGGCTGCTGGTGGTCGCTGGAAGGAGGCTGGGCTGGCTGGGCCGGGGCGCTGGGGAGCCGTGACGGGCTGAGTGGCAGTGGGTGCAGAGATTCCCTTCCTCAGCTGGAGCCAACCAGATACGCTGCTGAATGTCTTCCTGGCCATCGCCGTGGACAACCTCGCCAACGCCCAGGAGCTGACCAAGGTGGGTGGGATGCCGCCTCGGCCCGGGTGCGGGAGGTGCCCGGCCAGGCCTGTTGCCAGGATGAGGCCGCGGTCACGGGGAGGAGCGGGTCCTGGGTTGGGTCCCTGTGGTCGTAGGGGATGTGGATTTGGGACTGAGAGAGCACGGAGAGGCGGGGCGAGAAGGCGGCTGGGCGGAGGCGCTGGACAGACCCTTGGGCAGCTGGGACACGGCCGGGGTGGGCCAAGCGTTCTGTCGGTCGGTGTGGAGTGTGATGTGGCGGGAGGCGTCCTGCTCTGATGACAGAGTAGGAGGGAACTCCTGTGGCGCTGTCTTCAGATGCTGGGCCTGGCGCTGCCTGGGGCTGCAGCGGGTGGCCTGTCTCAGCACGTCGTGGCTCAGTGGGGCAGCTTCTTCTCCAGGCGGTGCCCGGAGGGTGCCACTCAGTGTTCATCTGCCATCCCTGATCCCTGTGGGGGGCGTGAGCGCACACATCTCCCTCTGTGGCGTCCCTCCGGACAACACAGCCCCTGCTTGGCCGCCTACCCCCGCCCCGACACCATGTGGCCGGGCCACCTGCTGCCTCCACCCCAGGCGTGCGCTTTGACTGAAGGTCTGGCTCCCGGCGAAGAGGGCATTCCTTCTGGCGTGGCATGTTCCACATTGCAAATGTGCCATGTGCACACGCTGTGCGTTGGGCATGCGCCTGCGTGCGCACTGGTCTGTGTGCATGCCACCGTCTTGCTCTCTTCGTCTTCTGTGCGTCCCTGCGCCTGTGCACCTCTCGAGGGCTGATGGCTCAGTTGCTCCGGTCTGGTGTCTCTCTGCACCCTCCCCTGCTGGGGCTGAGAGGCGGTTTGGGATGCCTGTCCGCAGGCTGCCAGAGGTGTGCCACAGTGCTTCCGAAAGAAGGTGTCTCAGGTGGTTCCGGCCTTCACGGCGCACTGGCCACCACTGGAGCCAGGCTTCCTCCGCCTACGTCCAGACCCTGGCCACGGCCGTGCCTGTGGCTCTCGGTTCTTCCTGGCTCTGGTCCCTGGCTTCTGCCTGTTGCTGTTGTCAGCCTGGGCTGGCGGAGTCTCGCCATGCGGGTGTGGTTGGAGAATGGTCTGAGCCCCTGGCTGAGGTCACCCAAGCACCCCCAGAGCTCTCCTTGGTGTCAGGATTGCCGTGGGGGCCTGCGCCCCAGCTGTTCCAGGGCAAGGGTGCACCGGAGCTCCGAAGCTCCCCCTGTCCTTGCAGGCTCTGTTGTGAGTGAGCACACAGCCAAGGGGAGAGGTTCACAGACACACCCTCTCCGAGGTGGCCCCTTCGCGGTAACTGCCCTCATTTAGGCTCTCCTCTGCTTTGAGGGCGGGGCCGCTGGAAGCCTGGCTGTGCCTGGCTGGGGGCATCTTCTGGTCTGGCCAGGAGCCCCAATAGGCAGGCGTTGACCGCGCACTTCCTTTGCACGCCCACAAACACGCTCAGTGGCAGCTAACAGGGGAGTTTGCTTTTGCTATTATTGTGCCCCCAAAAGCAGATTCAGGGACATTTTGGGGAAGGTTGGGAATGGCACCTCCCAGGGGAGTTAGTTGGGCCTGGACTTGGGGTTTTGGGGAAACCATGGTGGCCCCAGCAGTCCAGATGGATGATGTGGGTGTCCTTTTGGGGCCTGTGGACTCTGTCCTGGGATGTTCATCTGGAACACAGGAGCCATGCATGCTGGTTTTTTTAGCGACTTGGGGTCAGGGCCAGAGAGTCTGCATGGATGTCTCGCCCTCCCCAGCAGAGGCAGAGGCAGAGTGGGGTGTCTGCACCTGCCTGCACACCTGTGCATGTGCCAGCTCCGTGGCAGGAGTCAGGTGGAACCCAGGGCCAGGCACTGCAGGTGGCCATCCAGGTGTGGGGGACACAGGGAGGGGCTTCTCAGTCACGGCCAGGGGCAGGGGACAGAGAGGGTCTGAGGGTAGAAGGCTCAAAGGTGGTGCGCAGTTCCCCTGGACAAGCTTCTGGAGACAGCTCCCGTGGGCCGCGCTGGGCCAGGACCCGGCCGTGGAACGGAGCTCTGCCCCCACCTGGCTCCTGGCTCTGTGAGGGAGGCCGGCGTTGTTCAGGCGTGCCAGGGAGGACAGGCAGGACAGATGTGCATTTCTGTGGGAAAGTCTGAGGCGGTGCCATGGGGCAGACAAGCAGCGGCTGGACCCAGGGGGGTCAGGGCCAGCACAGACGTGGGGTCTGCAGCTTGTGAGAGTGCAGGGAGGCGGCTCAGGTGAGAGGGCAGAGGCGGGAACCCTGGGGCCCATTG
>NW_007081388.1:56226-62485 GCF_000164805.1 Carlito syrichta
CCCTCTTCACTCCTCGCTGGTCCCTGGGGGCTCCCGGGCCCCTTCCAGGGAGCCTGTTAGCCATCGGGGTAATGAATCAACAAGTGAATTTTCACGCAGCTTTGCATAAACGTGTTTTGTGAGCCAGGAGATTCTAGGTGGTCCCTCAGCAGCCCAGGAGACTTAGGGCCGTTTCCAGAAACATCTGCTAGTATCTGGGCCTGGAACAGAGGTCAGGGGAGGCTTTTGTGGGAAAACCTCTGGTCATCGGCAGAAGCACATTTGGAGGTGCTAGGGACTTCAGAGGGTGGGCCCGCTGCCCGGCCCAGGGCCAAAGGCTGCAGTGGGCTGTGGGGAGGCCAGACCTCAGGAGAGCCAGGGATGCTTTCTGCTGACAACTTGCTCTCTGGGCCAGGCTGGGCCGATCTCCGAAGCTGCCAGCTCTGTCTGGCTGCACTCACCCCACCACACTTCCCGTTCCCCGTGTGGGTCAGTGAGCCTCTGCTCTGCAGCTGGCCACCCTCCCTGTGTGGACACCGACCACAGGGCCCGGCACGACCACAGGCACGTCTGTGGTGACGTGTGTCTTCACTGCTGAGGAACGTGGACGTGTGTGAGTGTGGGCGTGTGTGTGCACCTGAGCATCTGCCTGGGTGAGTTGTACAGCGAGGAGCACGTGTGTCTGTGTGTGTCCACACCCACGGCAGTCCTTCCTGCCTGGAGGTCCCCAGGGAGACAGCATTTATAGAAGACCAGCCTTTAAGTGAAGCAGGAACTGCTGGCCGTTTGGGGGAGAAGCAGCTAGAGGCAGCTGACCCAAGGGGACTCAGGCAGGGAGGGAGGGAGGGGTCTGCGGAGCGCAGGCAGGCCGTGGACGCTGGTCGTCATGCGGCCAGGCTCGGCGCTCAGTTGTTGAGTTGTTTTGACGTTTTATTGTCTTGGTAAACTCAGCCATCTGGTGAGTGAGTTATTCAGGCAGTTGACCTTGGTCACTGGGTCCTGGGGCTGCTGTCAGGAGGCTTCTGCAACGTGGCAGACATCCCTCCTGCCCGCCACCCTGCGTTTTCCTGGTCGTGGTGGCTGAGATTGGCTTGTCCAGCTCGTGGCCTCTCTTTAGCGCTGGCTTTCTCTGCTGTTCCTGGAGGTGAGCATGGCCCCTTGGCCCCTGCTGCCTGCCAGCCCTCCTGGGTGGGGGCGGGACGGTATCTGCTCCCATCCCGGCCCGAGACCTTGGAGAAGATGGCAGGGTCCTGGGCACAGCCGTGGAGAGTGCGTCGGGCTGCCTCTGCCAGCCTGTCCCCATTTGCAGACACCGCTGTGCGGGAACAAGGCTGTACACAGGCGTCCTTGGGCCCAGGGTCCACTCACATCAGCTCTTGGCCTGAGCGCCACTTGGTTCCCAAGTGGGGAAAGTGCTGCTTTTCTCCAGGGGGACTCACGGGTGTCCCGCCTCACAGTGGCTTCCGAGAACGGTGTCCGCTCCGGTGCCAACGTCCACATCGCAGCCCTCACACTCGGGACGGGGCGGCTGGCCCAAGCCAGTCTGGCGCGTGTCCAGGCCCCAGCCTCTGTGTCACCCCTCCTGGGTCAGCTGTGGGTCCTGCAGGCTCCCCTGGGATGCGCTGAGCCTCCGTCTTCTGGGGCGTGTCCTCACGACAGTCGTTCTGACTTGATCACAAGGCCCCTGCAGAGATCGGCCTCCAGGGAGGCTGAGGCCTGGCCCTGGGTGTGTGCGGGTGGCGGGGGTGAGCCCAGCTCTCGCCATTTGCTTGCCTGTGTCGTGCTGAGACGCTGAGGGCCAAGCACGGTCTGCGTGCCATCTGTCGCTCAGCCCCGCCTGCCCTCTCCCCCCCATTTGTTCCTTCTTTCCTGGCGGGACGGCCAGCACCTGCTACTCTGCGTGTTCCCGTCCGCTGCCCTGAGCTGCCGGGCTGAGGTGGGAGCAGGCCTCACCCCATGTCCCTCACTCTGCCCCACCCCACGGCCGTGCCACGTGGTCCATGGAGTGGCACACCGAGGGGCGTTCTGCGTGGGGCCTCGGGTGCCGAGGAGTTGTGATGTGTGTGGAGTCGGGAGACTCTCAGGGGTGCCCCCCGCGGCCTGACCTAGACGTGCCAGAGTCCCACCGGAGGGGCACCTGCGCCTGCGGTCTCGGGGGCTGTGAGCGTCTGTGGCCTCAGGCGACGGCCACTGCAGCCTCCCAGGAGGGAAGGGGTGCTAGGCTGGGTTCGCTGCCGTGTCGCCCTCGTCCCCTCCAGGGATTCTCACGCACACGCACACCCTCACACCCAGACTCACGTATTCTCACAGACACTCCCTCACCCTCACTCCCCCCCTCACCCCCACTCGTTCATGCACTCAGCCACAGCCTCACACTCAGTCATGTAGTCACACATTCACATCCACTCACTCTGTCTCACATGCACACGCCTGTTTGCACCCAGAGCTCATGTGCATGTGAGCTGCTTTGAGTTCCTCAGTGATGTGCAAAGACATTGGCCTTGACGAGGAGGAGCTGGAAGCCCACCCGGCCCTCCCCCGGGAAGCTAACTGAAGGAAATGGCTGCAAGGAGATCTTGGGTTTCTCTCTGCTCGTTTTGGAAATGCTTCTGGAAAGTCGCTTGTGAATGGAGATGGCTGGAGTGACACCCACAGGGATGGTGGGTTGGGTTGGGGGTGTGACCCAAACTGTCCCGAAGGGGTCCGGTGACCTGAGAGCCCCTGGACCAGAGCCTGGAGAGCTGGGGGGCCGGGTGGGCTGGAACCTCAGGTCAGGGCGCCCCGGCCTCCTGTGTGAGCCTCTCTCCCCCACGGTGGAAGCCAGGAGACTGTGGCCAGCCTGCCTGGCCCGTGGAGGAGGCTTTTTGACCAGCCCCACTGCCCCCCAGGGCAGTGCGTGTAGAGCCCTGGAGGACGGGCCCCAGATAACGCACTCGTGTTCCAGCCCTTGTGGAATCTGCAGGGTCCGCTCTCTCGTGCTTTCTGCATGTGGGGACCAGTTCTCAACTTCTCTTTTGCCCCAAGGTCCTGGCTGGTGCCTGTCTGATGGACACGTCCCCAGCCTCTGCCCAGATGCACACGGCAGCCTGCGCCTGCAGACGCGGCTGGCGAGTGTCACTAGTGTCTCTCCGAACGTTCTGGTGTTCTCACTTCTGTTTGTTTTGTTTTTTGCATGTGCAGTTTTGTAAAGCAAACTCGAGGTACTGTATCTCGCAGCTCATCTGTCTCCAGCGTAAACTCACCGTGAGTCGCTCTGCTACGGTATTCCATCCATGGCTTCATGACAACTACATGCAAACACCTTCCCTCCACTCCTAACTGCTTTCCCGCCTCAAGTCATTTGCTTCTCGGGGCAGCACCAGGCCAGCCTTCCATGGCCTGGGCGGGGAGTGGTGGGCTTGCTCCCTGGTGTCTTCCAGTCCAGCTCCCAGGGCCAGACCTCTCTGAGCTCAGCTCCCCACTTCCCTCCTGGTCTCTGCCTTTTGGTCTGCTGACTGTCCATGTGCGGTCACTCTGGTGTCTCGAGCCTGCCCACCTCTCCTGAGTGAACGAGGCATCGTGGGCTCAGATGTCCTTGTGCTTCCCATGAAGCCAGGGCCCCATGAGCAGGGACAGCAGAGAGTGTTCTTCAGGGGCCACTGGGGACATTTGTGGCTCCGCCCAGCCCCCTTCTTTGGGAGGGAATGTGTCTGTGATTCTCAGGAAGCCCTTGTTCTAGCAGGAGCAGAGCTGCTGTCCAGTTGAAGCTTCTGGTAGATGGGCCAGAGCCCGAGGTAGAGCCACAGAAACCCCGGGGTGGCCTTCCTGGGGGTGGCACCAGCCGACTGGCTGACCCCTCCTTGGGCAGCTCCTGCTGGGGAACTGTTCGTGGACCGCGGGTCCCCAGAGGCTTCCTCTGGAAGGCGAGGAGTCCCTGCAGTTAGCAGGCTGGAAGTGGCCAGGGGCCCTCTCTGAATCCTGGGGTGGTGTCCCTGCTCCCATGCTTTCTCACTGGCGGCCAGCACAGAGCCAGGCAGTCATCCACCAGCACTGGTTGCTGCTGGCTGTCGGGGCCCTGATGTCTCCAGGGGCGAAACAGAGTGCTGAACCCTGACTCCATGCACAGGCTGGAAGACGCAGGTGTGAGGATCAGTGGTGTCACAGCAGAGCTGCGTCACATTGCTAGTGGTTTGGGGTTATCTCTGCCCAGAGACCCCGCGCAGGCCTCTGAGACGCTTGCAGCTCCCGAGCCCTGCAGCCATCCGCAGCACCGGGGCCAGCTGTGGCTGAGCTGTGCCTGCGAGCTGGGCCGGGTCATTTTGGAGCTGGGCTTCCGTGCAATTATTTAAAGAGCCCTTTTGTGGAAGGAGGGAGGCTGGATTCGAGCTGCTGTCACACTGCACTCCAGGTCAGTGGGGCTCACGTGCCAGACCAAGCAAGGGCAGAGACTGTGACCCGGCAGGTGCGGGCCAACTCGGGAGGGAGGGGCCAGGCACAGATGCACAGACTGCGGTGAAGCACGGAGAGGAGCCCCACGGCACCCACTGAGCGGGGGGGTACAGACGGTCCGGTGCTGCAGGCCTGGAGCAGCGGGTGGACCCCGAAGGGGCCGGGTCCGAGGGGCGTGGGCCGGTGGCCCCACAGGCCGCCCGGTGCTTGCTCTGCCCGGCCAGTCCCGAGGGGAGCCTGCCTGGTCCTCAGCGCCCTTCGGGCCTGCAGACGGCCTGGCCTCTCTGAACTCCAGGTGGCTCCAGACCGAAGGAGCCGCCTAGAATGCGAGGGGAGGGCGGAGCTGCGGGCGCTGGAGCCGGCTCCACCCGCCACTGGCCGGAGCTGCTGGCCCGCATGCTCGCGCCGTCTTCCCGGCCTGCCTGTTCTGGCAGAGAACTGTGGCGCTGCATCTGAACGGGCCACTCGCTGCTGACCAGATGGCACGGGGCGGGGACATCTTGGGCTGCCGGAGCCATGGAGGGGCTCCATCAGCCCTCGTGGGCCGTGCCTGGCGCAGGCCTAGTGGCTGTCTTCTGAGTTGTCCCACCCAGCCCTGCTGAGAGCGAGCCTTCGTTGGCCCCACTGGGGTGGGCAGATGGCCTGTGGGCCGAGCAGGGCGTTCTCAGGGGCAGGGGCCGCAGGGCTTCCTTGCGTCCGGGGAGGCAGGGCGGGGCCTGGAGCAGCAGCCATGGGTCGTGGGTCGGCAGACGCCCCTCTGGGCAGCAGCTGCCCCACCCTGGCTGCCCCGAGGCACAGGCGTGTGTGCTTCTGCTTCCACACGTGAGACGCCGCCAGGAGTGCGCCCCACACTGCGGCATGGTCTTCAGAGGGACGGGTTTGTTGTCCATCCACCTCGGTGGGCCGGCTGCAGGGCCGGGGTTGTCTCCGCCTTTGCAGGCTGGAGTGGCGCCCAGCAGCCCAGGCCAGGAGTTGGGGGCCCGGCCCGGGGCTCTGCAGGCCGTGGCCGCACCTGGTGCTGTCAGTGCAGCCCGGGTCTGGCTGAGGGCTCACGTCTTTAGAACCTTTTTTCTTTTTGTGTCTGGCCCTGACTCGCTGTGAGACCGGAGCGAGTCACGTCCTCTCCCTAGGCCCAGGGTCGCCACCTGTGAAATGGGGACAGGCGCAGCCCCTGGTTCTTGAGGTGGTTATGTGGTCTGGAGGAAGTGGGTCCTGAGCCCAGGGCACTGTGTGGCAGCGTTAAGAGGCAGATGCTACCGCCGCCATGGCGAGCAGTCTCTGCCACCTCCAAGACCACGCAGCAGCCCCCAGAGGCTGAAGGACGAGACTCTGGCCTCAGATGAGGCTTCTGCTTGGCCAGGGTGGGTCGGGGCGGGCTACTTCGGTGGTCTCATTCAGCCAGAGGCCCAGGATGTGAGGCCCTCACACACGGGGGCTGTGGCGCCCTGTGTGACGGGGAGCGGAGGGGGGGCCGGGGCCCACAGGGAGGCCAAGCCCTGTGGCAGCCTGTGCCGTGAGGACGAGCCGGCGCTGCCAGCCACCCCCGATGCAGGAGGCCCTGAGAGCTGTGTTCCGGCTGTGTCCCGGGGGGAGGGGGCTCCCGGTGGAGTCTAGAGACAGGAGGGCGCCGGGGACCACGGGAGGGGCCGTCTCCGGCCGCAGACCTGACACCTGGGTCCTGGTCCTGCAGCCGAGCGGCCGCTGCTGCCGGCCAGCACCTCGGGGAGTAGCCCGGGCTCCGAGCTTGCTCCCCAGAGGGCCAGGGTGCCGTCTGCCACCGTCTGCTCCGCGTCACGCCTGCCTTTCCGCGGGTCCCTTGCAAAGAGCCCTTCTGCCCTGGCTCGGCTTTCCT
>NW_007081389.1:0-638 GCF_000164805.1 Carlito syrichta
GAGTCTTGGATGCGTGGGTCAGAAGAATCCTTCTGGATGCAGCCTGGTGGGGAGCCGAGCGGAGACACGGGGGCGTTTCCGAGGGTGTGTTGATGGTCATAGGAAGAGTGACACATCTAGGGCAAAGAGAGGGACAGGAACAGGGAGGGGGGGCTGAGTGGGAGGATTGTCAGGACAAGGGAAAACTGATGAGACCTAGTGCTGGTCAAGTGGGGGAGCGGGGAATACAAGTGATGGGGCTAAGGGAAGGAGAGAGAGAGTCCTGGGAGAGGGAGACAGCCCCAGGCGGGTGGGCGGCAGGTCTTGGTAGGAGAGGGTCCTACCACGGAAGCAGGGGGGGACGGGATTGCTGCGTGGGAGACAGGCTGAGCAGTGAGCAGAGAGGAGGGACAGAGGCACGGTGGAGGGCAGGACCGCGGGGCAGTTTTACTTTCTCTGCTAAGAATGCAGTGAGATCCCCTGTCTGAGCGTGGGCCTCCGCTCTCCCCTGGTGAAGCCGGGGTCACGCAGGCTCAACCCTTCCCCACCATCCTCCGGCCGTGTGCCTGGCCCCAGTCTTCAAGGACCACACCGGCGGCTCCCACGGTGGGCGTGGAACGCTGTATGCCAGCCTCGACCACCCCAGGAGCTTCTCCAAA
>NW_007081390.1:0-349 GCF_000164805.1 Carlito syrichta
AATAAAATGACTAGAACAATGCACATTAACTCCTGATAGGTTTACAGGATAAGTGCTCAATAATTTTGACAGTTTTTTCTCTGACACCCTCCCTCCCCACACTACTATTTTAAAATAATTGCCTGTGACTGCACAAAGATAGTTCCTTATTTATTTAAGTTAGCTGACTGTGTGAACATTTGGAAAAAGCCTGCCTACAACTTCTACCAGACAGGAGATTACTTCTGAAGTCTCTCAAATGTGAAATAGAATTTGATTTTCTGGAATTTTATTGTATCAGTTTTACTGAGTTATTTGGATGCATTTTTTAAATTGGTATGCTCACATTTGACTACATTGCATGCTGACA
>NW_007081391.1:0-307 GCF_000164805.1 Carlito syrichta
CTTGAGCTGCGCCCAGACCCTCCTTGCTTCTGCAGGAGAGACAGGCTTCCAAACGGACCAGCCGACCCCAGTCCTTTCAGCGGAAAGGACGATTTCGCCAACTGCCCGAGACGGGTGGGTGGAAACTCAGAAAGACAGTTCTCACCGTGTCCTCCCTTTCTGAGGCGACTAGGGTTGATGCTCCTCACGGACGGGGACCTCGCCAAAGAGTGCAGAGCCCTCCACCCAAGATGTGGTGCCCCTCCCCCGCCCACGGTGTGCACCTTCCCTCTCCACCCCAGCAGGAAGTGAGCGCTGAGGGCAGGCC
>NW_007081392.1:0-426 GCF_000164805.1 Carlito syrichta
CTCCGACTGAAAAAAAAAAAAAAAAAAATTCAACAGTAGACTGGGCACAGTGGCTCATACCTACAATTCCAGCACTTTAGGGGGCAGAGGCAAGAGGACCGGCTGAGCCCATGGGTTAAAGACCAGCCTGGACAACGTGGCGAGACCTCATCTCTATAATAAATAAAAAAATTAAGTTGGGCTTGGTGGCTCAGCCTATAATCCTGCGCTTTGGGAGGCTGAGGTGAGTGAATTGGCTGAGCCCACAGGTTCGAGACCCGCCTGGACAACTTGGGGAGACCTCATCTCTACAATAAATCAAAAATTAGCCAGGCGTGGTAGCGCGCGCCTGTAGTTCCGACTACCTGGAAGGCTGAGCGAAAGGATTACCGGAGCCCAGCAGGTCGAGGCTGCGGTGGCCGGGAGCAGCCGCTGCACTCCAGTCCG
>NW_007081393.1:0-346 GCF_000164805.1 Carlito syrichta
CTTTTCAGACCTGGAAATGACAATACAGAAATTCATATGGAAACATAAACGATCACGAATAGCCAAAACAATCCTTAGCACAAGAAACAAAACAGGAGGTATCACACTTCCATACTTCAAACTTTGCTATCAGGCTACAGTAATCAAAACTGCCTGGTATTGGTACAAGAACAGGCTCATGAAACAGAGATTCCAGAAGCAAAGTCACAATTCCTCAACCAACTTATCTTTGACAAAGTCTCCAACAACAACCACTTGGGAGAGGAGAACCTATTCAGTAAATGGTGCTGGGAAACTGACTGACCACATGCAGAAGATTGAAACAGGACCCCTACCTATCACCATA
>NW_007081394.1:0-532 GCF_000164805.1 Carlito syrichta
GAGGTCTCGCTGCCCAGGCGGGTCTCAAACCCGCGGGCTCAGGCAATCCACTCACCTAAGCCTCCCAGAGGCGTGGGATTACAGGCTGAGCCACCGAGCCCGGCTAGTTAGGGCTTCTTTGTACGCCTTCCTTCTTCCTCTTCCTGCCTTTTGACATCTGAGTGATGGCATCACTGAAGAGAAGTGCTAGGAAATGAGGCTGGGGAGCTGTCTTAGAACGCCTGGTAAAGACAGGGAGATGGGCTGGGTGCAGTGGCTCAGCCTGTAATTCCAGCACTTTGTGAGAGGATTGCCTGAGCCTGGGGGTTTGAGACAGTCTGGGCAACTTGGTGAGACCTCATCTCTACAGTAACTCACAAAAATTAGCCGGGTGTGTGGTGGCATGCGCCTATGGTTCCAGCTACTGGGAAGGCTGAGGCAGAAGGATCGCCTAAGCCCAGCAGGTCGAGGCTGCGTTGACCGTGAGCCTGCCGCTGTACTCCAACCCGGGCGACAGAGTGAGACTCCAACTCAAAAAAAAAAAAAAAAAAAA
>NW_007081395.1:0-12153 GCF_000164805.1 Carlito syrichta
TTGGAATTAACCTTTGTGCATGGGGATAGATAGGGGTCCTGTTTCAATCTTCTACATGTGGTCAGCCAGTTTTCCCAGCACCATTTTTTGAATAGGTTCTCCTCTTCCCAGTGGTAGGTGGTGGAGACCTTGTTGAAGATGAGTTGGTTGAGAAATTGAGGTTTTGCTTCTGGAATCTCATTTTATTCCATTGATCTATATGCCTGTTCCTGTACCAATACCAAGCTGTTTTGGTGATTGTAACTTTATATTAAAGTTTGAAGTCTGGTAATGTGATACCACCTGCTTTGCTTTTTTTTGTTGTTGAGGATTGTTCTGGTTATTCTTGGACGTTTTTGTTTCCATATGAATTCCTGTGTTGTTTTTTCTAGGTCTGAGAAGAAAGTTGCTGGTAATTTGATGGGTATTGCATTGAATTTGTAGATTGCCTTAGGTAAGATGGACATCTTTGCGATGTTGATTCTTCCAATCCATGAGCATGGGATATTTTTCCACTTGTTTGTGTCATCTTTGATTTCTTTGAAGAGTGTTTTGTAACTTTCATTGTAAAGATCTTTCACGTCTCTGGTTAGGAAGATGCCAAGGTATTTCTCTTTTTTGTGTGGCTATTGTGAATGGAATTGTGTTTTTTATTTGGGTTTCTGTTTGTTTATTATTGGTGTAGAGGAATGCGATTGTCTTTTGTATATTTATTTTGTATCCTGAGACTTTGCCAAAGGCCTTTATCAGTGTAAAGGAGGTTTTTGACAGATTCTCTTGGGTTTTCAAGGTACACAATCATATCATCTGCAAAGAGAGATAACTTGATTTCCTCTTTTCCTATTTGGATTCCCATGATTGCCTCCTCTTCTCTGATTGCTCGAGCCAGGACTTCCAATACTGTGTTGAACAGGAAGGGTGAGAGTGAACATCCTTGTCTTGCTACAGTTTTCAGGGGAAATGTTTCCAATTTTTGCCCATTTTGGAGTATGCTGGCTGTGGGTTTCTCATAGATGGCTTTTACTGTTTTGAGGTATGTTCCCCGTATGCCTAGATGTTCAAGTGTTTTTATCAAGAAGGGGTGCAGGATTTTATCAAAAGTTTTTTCTGCATCTAATGATATAATCATGTGGTATTTGTTTTAACATCTGTTGATATATTTAATTACATTTATTGCTTTACGAATGTTGAACCAGCCTTGCATCCCAGGAATGAAGCCTACTTGGTCATGATGAATGATTTTTGAGATGTATTGCTGAAATCGGTTTGCTAGGATCATGTTGAGAATTTTAGCATCTATGTTCATCAAAGATAGTGGCCTGTAGTTCCCTTTCTTTGTAGGATCTTTACCTGGCTTGTGTATCAATGTGATGTTGGCTTCATAAAACGATTTGGGGAGAGTTCCATCTGTTTCAATAACCTGGAATACCTTCAGTAGGATTGGTATCACCTCCTCCTTAAATATCTTATAGATTTCTGCTGGAGAGCCATCTGGACCAGGGTTTTTTTTTGTAGGAAGTTTTCTTATTACATAGTCGATTTCCTTGATTGTTATTGGTCTATTTAGGGTCTCAATTTCTTCTTGTTCCAACCTAGGTATGTTGTGTGATGTCAGGAAGTCCTCCATTTCCTTAAGGTTTTCAAGTTTGTTTCCATAGAAGTGTATGTAGTAGTCTCTAATGATCTTTTTTATTTCTTCAGGGTCAGATGTGACTTCATCTTTTGTGTTTCTGATTGTGCTTATTTGTTTTTTTCCTCGTTTTTTCTTGGTCCGTCTAGCTAGGGGACCATCGATCTTCCTTTTCCTTTTGATTAACCAGTTTTTTGTTTCATTGATTTTTTTGTATTATCTTTTTGTCCTCTATGTCCTGGATTTGGGCTTTTATTTTGGTGTTCTGGATTCTTCTGCTGAAATTAGGGGTTTTGTGGTCTTGCTTTTCCTGCTTCTTTAGGTGGCTTGTTAGGTTATTAGTTTGTGTTCCTTCCATTTTCTTCATGTATGTTTGTAGGGATATAAATTCCCCTCTTACTACAGCTTTCAAGGAGTCCCAGAGATTTTGGTAAGATGTTTCTTCATTTTCATTTGTTTCCAGGTATCTTTTGATCTCTGTTTTGATTCCATCATTGACTCAGGGGTTGTTTAGCATCGTGCTGTTTAGTGTTCATGTCTTTGTGGATTTTGGGTGGACTTTCTTGGTGTCAATGTTTATTTTTTTCCACTGTGGTCCGAGAAGTTGCATGGTAGATTTTTGGTTCTTTTAAATTTGCTTATGCTTGATTTATGGCCAATTACGTGGTCGATCTTAGAATACATTCCATGTGGAGATGAGTAGAATGTGTACTCTGTGGTCTTTGGATAGAGTGTTTTGTAGGTATCAGTTAAATCCATTTCGTCCAAAGTCAAATTGAGGTTCCAGATCTCCTTACTGTTTTTTTGTCCTGATGATTTGTCTAGGGTTTTGAGTGGGGTATTAAAGTCCCCAGTTATGATAGTCCCCAGTTAGAGTAAATATCTTTCTTTAGTTTTCCTAAAAGTTGCTTTATGAAAGTTGGTGCACCTATGTTGGGTGCATATATGTTTAGGATAGATATTTCTTGCTGATGGATTGAACCTTTTATCATTATGTAGTAGCCTTCTGTATCTTTTTTGATTTTTAATAGCTTGAAGGGTATTTTGTCTGAAAATAAGATCGCTACTCCTCCTTTCTTTTCTATTCCATTCGCCTGAAAGTTTATTTCCCATCCTCTTACTTTGAGTCCGTGTGTGTCCTTTCTAGTGAGGTGTGCCTCTCTTCTTTTGGTTTTTATTCATTTGTGTGGTTTTTTCCCCTCCCTACTTTTTTCTTTTTCTCCACATCACCGTCTTCTTTAATTCTGTTATTCAGGTGTAGAGGGATTTGTTTTACTTCTGTTTGTTCAATCTCCTATTCTTTATGTATGCCCTCTTACTTTGTTCAATTCTGGAGTTGCACTGTAGGTTGGAGGTGGTCCTTTTGCAGTTTTGACATTTACTTAAGGGGGGAGCTATGATTCAAAATCTATCTGCAGGTCCTGGTATTCACTGACAGGTGTATGGGTAATGTGGAACCCACTTTCCACTGCCTTGGAATCTGTCCATGCAGTGGGGCTGTAGGTTTACTCCCTGAAATAAAATGTGGTTAGCAGAAGGAAGAGAATGGAGCAGACAGTGGGTTGATAAGCGGGGTGGAGAGATAGAGGACTAAGGGTGGAAACAAACGAGTGTGCCAACAAATGGAGAGAGAGACCTATACTGAAAGATATAATCAATAAACCACAGCTACAGAGGAACCAACTCCCATACAATACATACTAACATACAAGCTAACCAACCACCTTATTGGTGTGCTGTTCCTCTATACAAAGATATGGTTTACAAAGAGAAGAAAGGAAAAGAAAAGGAAGAGGGAAAAAGAAGGAACAATTCAGTAGGAATAGAATTAAGTCATTAAACTAAAAGAATCAATCAAGCACACTCAGAGACTTTTCATTTAAGTCCAATGTCCTTTCAGTTCTGATTTCTAGCTTTCAAGTTGTTGAATTAGTTTGCAGTTAGGGTCAGTTGCCCCTGGTCTGCAGTGAAGGACAGTTCTGATCACCCTCCATTCACCACTCTGGCCTATGTCTTTTTCAAACTTGTTTCTCCCGTTTTGGTGTTGTTACCTTGAATCACCAGCAGGTGGTGGTATCTCAGCTGCTCGCCCCAGAGGGAGTGGGACCGGACAGGAACAGGCAGAGACTGGAGATTGATGCCTGCCTCGGGGCACATGGCAGGAGACTCACAGTGTGCAGGATGTCTCAGTCGCAGGAGAGGTGGCAACGATCCCAGCAGATCTTGTCTGCAGGGGCTTCAAGGACTGAAGTCGTGGATCACCTCCGGCCCAGGTGGTGCGATGTGCTATGGCCAACATGGAGGCCGCGGTGGCGGCAGTGGTGGCTGCTCCTGTGTCGGCACTGCAGTGGCTGTCCAGATCTCTGCGATGCCCCAGCAGTGGCAACGGTCGAGCTCCATATGAAGAGGAGGTTGCGATGTTGCGGTCCTCAGCCCCCCGGGGTGAGAGCCAGAGACCCACTGCAGTTCTCATTTACAGAGGGTTTCACAGACCAGGTTTCCCCATCGCCATCTTGCCAGAAGTCAAATTTCTGTCTTTTAGTTGGCCTCGGTGGCTCAGCCTGTAATCCTGCACCTTTGGGAGGCTGAGGTGAATTGCCTGAACCCACGCGTTTAAGACCTGCCTGGGCAGTGAGACCTCATCTCTACAATAAATAAAAAAAAATCAGCCGGGCGTGGTAGCACATGCCTGTAATTCCGGCTATTCGGAAGGCTGAGGTGGAAGTATTGCCGGAGTCCAGCAGGCGAGGCTGTGGTGGCCGGGAGCAGCCACTGTACTCCAGTCTGGGTGACAGAGTGAGACTCCAATTCAAAAAAAAAAATTATTTTTCTGCCTTTTGTTGTTAAGAATGTGGGAAAGTTGCCTGCTGAGTGTGTGAAGTGCTACTGGTTATCTTGAATTCTTTCCTGGAACCACACTCTCTTCCTTCCTTAGCCTGTGTTCTCCTTCATGAATTCTGACAGAGTTCATCCTAATCCACCTTTAAAGAAACAGAGAAATGTCTCTTATATGCTACTTAGCCTTTTTGCTAACTCAGTGCAAGCCTTGGAGAAAATAATTTTGTTATCTTTCTCTGGCTACTAAGGGACCGAATAGACTGTTCTTGTTTTCAAATGCTAAAAGCCAAGTCAGTTGAAAGCAAGTCTGTTTCTAAAGGTTTAGGCCTTGCCTAAGATTGTAATCAACTGCTTGTCCCTGTAAAACTGTTGGGAAGTCTCTTAGAGTCATGTAATTTATACTAAGTCCCTACTTTAAATTGTAATGCTAGATAACACTACTGCTTGCTCTTTTGGCTATGCCTGACTAGCACATCCCTTACAAGACTGGTAAAGCTTTAAATGCTGAATACTTTGCAGGACTTAATAAGGCATGGGAACTGGCCATTCCCACCTGATTAAGTCACCTTGTAAGCTCGGTACTTCACCTAAGGGACAGGTCAAATAAATACTACGCACACTCTGTGGTGCATAGAGTGAGACCTAATCACTCTCATTTAATTGTCCACGTCTGACAGCTAAGGCTACTGTTTAGTAATTCATGAGGATTTTTGACAATTTTGCCTGTTCATAATTAGGAATAAGTAGGAACAGATAATTTTACATCTATGTGATCTGTTCACTCTAAAAGATTTTGTACCAGGCCATTTTGTAGACATCATTGGAAAGTCACAGAGCAGAAAGACAAAAAAAAGGCTTCAAGGAGGGGATGAGGACACTCAGTTTCAAAGAAGCCATCTGGGTCCCAGAGATACCTGGGATTGCTGTTTATGACTTTATTTAGTTCTTTGTTTTAGAATTCTCCTTTGAGGAATAAGTTGTAAATGTTCAAAACAAATTCTGGATTTTCAAGAAACATGACCAAGAAAATGTGTAGTATTCTGTACCCTCAGACACTCATTAGGGTAGATTTTAGATAATTAAAACAAATTAAAATAATGTGGTTTAAAATAATAATAATAATAATAATTGCATCATTAAAATCAAATTTGAACTCACTACAAGTTAACAGATAATGAGATTTGGAAAGGAGCAAAACCATCTAGCAATTAAATTCACGTTGAGAACCTAAAGAAAAATGGTCAGAAGTTCTATGTTCAGAAGTATTTTAAAAATTTATTTCACTACTTTGCAAGCAAGATTATATCCTATGGAATATTAAACTCAACTCCAGAGGCTTGATTCAGGACTATGAATACCAATCTTCTTAGTTTGGTTTCTTAGAAACTGAGAAATTTTAGTTTCTTAGAAACTGAGAAATTTTTAAAAAAGGAGAAGGACTCCAGGATGAGCACCAACCAGAGGTAAAGTAAACAAACCTATTGGCAGCTGCCACTAATGGCAAAGCTCCAGCCACTTAAAGAGGCCTGATAAGGATAAACCTGCTAAGGGGGATGGTATCAGCTGCTATGAATGTGGTCAGTCTGGGCACTTAAAGCACAATTGTTCTTGATGATCTAAGACCCCAGGACCTTGTCCAACATCCAGACTAGAAGGGCACTGAAAGAGACAGTGTGGCCTCTCCCGAAGTGGGGGAGGGGGGTCACCTAGTTTGGTGATGGTGGTGGTTGACTGAAGGGGGGGCACAGTCCAGTCCAGTGCTCTGTTTGCCATCACTGTAGAGAATCCTTGGGTCTGTATGACTGTGGCTGGGGTCCAAATTAATTTCTTGATTCATACTGAGGCTAAGTTCTTAGCCCTTGTGCTCATACTGAACCTCTTTCTCCTGATACCTGCTCTCTAGTGGGAGTTCAAGGTGTTCCAAAAGTTAAATGTTTCACCTGACAGTTACTAAATGGTGAATTCAAATTATAACTGTAAGAGGTTGCCTATAAAAAGATAAAAAGGAAAGCAAAAAGCAAAGGAAAAATACAAAAAGTTTGTTGTGTACAAATAAGGTTTTAGTAAAAAAGGGGGGAAATATAAGTGGAAAAATATTTTTTTTATCTAAGAAGAGGTCTTATATGGCAAAATTCTGTCCTATAATAAAGTAGAATAGTTATGTGAAAATTTTTAAAAAGGGAAAAAGAAGAAAAATTAAATGGTATAAGCATGCCAAAAATGATATGAGGAAAGTTTATGAAAAAATATATATACAAAAGAAATTGTATAAACAATCTAGGCATAATAAAGTCTTTTCTGGATGCAAGTATCCAGACATTTTCAAATTTCTCTGCAAATTTTATATAAAATTTACTGGAGTACCTGGTTCAAACGATAGTCTAATACAATCTGTTAGACTACCATTACAGTCCAGAAATACATTAAATGCTCCAAAGGCTGGTACTTGTAATAAAGCCACAGAAATTAAAGTTTGGAATTTAAGTTATGTTAATAACTTCAGGCCTTTCAGCTTTTGTACAAAATGCAATCAGTCACTACCTAAAATTGTCCAAATGCATGCTTGACTTTATTCCTTTTATTGAGCCAGAATCCAGTAATTTCATGTCCACATAATGGTCATGTGAGGATTCCAGTCAGGGCCTGCAAATAATGCCACTGCTAAAACAGATCTGGATGCCTCAAGTCAGACAGGGAGAGATTTTTGATCTCTCACTAGACAGGACTAAGCCCACTGTCAGCTCTGAAGAAATTACAGAAAACGGACCTTCACCCCTCAGCACCCCATATAATTATGGGATCAAAAATCTCTAAGAAATAAATAATTAAGGCAGGGTAGCTAGCACAGACAAGACATAGATAAATTTCCTATAGGTGGGTTTTAAAAGGTGTTCAAACATTTTAAAAATTATATTCTATTGCAGGCCAAGTGGCAGCCTACCCCACCCCTCAGGAAAAAAAAAAAAAAAAAAAAAAACAACTCCATCAGATGTGGGACTAGGACAGTACAATCTTTCAATTTGTGGTTTAGTATAATAATCACTAGAAATCCTTTGTAGACACAAGTAAACTGAGCATAGATATTTGGCATTGCATCACTCAAGATCCAAGTCCCTGAAATGAGATTCATTAATACTTTGAAACTGTTTAACAGTAGGCCTTTTTCCTACACCTCTGAAGGAAATGGGGCCACAAATATAAATGCTCATAAGGAAATGTGTTGTCCATTTGGGAGAAATTATAATTATAGTTTATAATCTTGCTTCCCTAGGAACTTCCTGGACCATGGAAAACCCAAACATCCCAGGGGAGTAAGTGCTGCTAAAAATTGAAGAAAAGAAGGAACCACCCAAAAGCTCCATCCAAATTTAACAGACCAGTCCCTCAGAGACCCTGAGGTTGAATACTTCATGGACTGGAGTAGGAGTTGTTTCAAACAGGAGGAAAAGCACTTTGCAGGCTATTCCCATTCTTTTAAGTCAGGTCACCAAGGCCCATGGAAAACCTGGAACAAGCCCTGCTCTAAAAGCTTGAGGATAATTTAGCCCTGCTTTAACATCACACAGGAGGCTGGCTGATTGACTCACAACAGAAGGTTGAAGATTCAGCCTAAGGACTCAACGGATATTGCGGATAAGCCATTGTTTGGCTTTGTCAACCTTTATCTATGCTAAACTGTCATTTTAATTGCTGTAAAACTGACTTTATTTGCCATAGAATTAACAGAGTTGTCCCCATTGAACATGTTAGAAAAGGGTCTCACTAGCTTTCCATTCTTTCTTATAATAGGAAGTGTTCTTGTGGTTTTATGCATTTCTGCCTAATTTGGGTGTTTATTGCTTCCCTCACACACCCAGCATGTACATGTATAGAAACTATCTGGCCAGACGTAAGAATTTTCCATCATTATTCATTCCAGCCAGAAGTTTGTTCTGGTGGCCAGCAAGACCTGTTTGGTATTGGACACCTGCTTATGCAACTAAATCTTCTCAATGTACTATTGTCACCCAAACTATAAGTAACTGTACAGTACTATCCTCTGAACAAGCTAACACATTTCAAGGTATAAAGAACTATTTTGGATATGTGGAAAGGTTGCATATGCCCAGCTCCCAGCGTTATGGAAAGGCACATGTACCATAGGAATAATCCAGCCAGGATTTTTCCTACTGCCTAACCCAAGGGGGAATGAACTAGGCATTCCCCTTTACAAAAGCCTTAAAACACAAGATCCTTGATCCCTCTACCAAGTTCCTAATATAGGAGTGACCCAGGTTTGGAAAAATGGTGAGTGGCCACCCTAGAGAATTATAGATACTTATGACCCAAACAAATGGGCACAAGATGGGAGCTGAGGATACCGCACCCCTACATATATGCTAAATCAAATTATTAGGTTACAAGTTGTCTTAGAAATTATAACTAATCAAATAACCACAGCTTTTGAGCTTGTTGTTCAGCAACAAACCCAAATGCATGCAGCTATTTGTCAAAGCTGCTTAACTTTAGACTACCTGCCAGTGGAAGAAGGAGGAGTTTGTGGTAATTTAATAGCTCTGATTGTTGTTTGCAAATAGATGATAATAGTAAAGCAATAACTGATATAGCCACCAATATTAGAAAGCTTGCCCATGTCCCAGTGCAAAAATGACAAGGCATAAAAATCGTCAATTGGTTTGAAAACATATTCTCAGCTCTGGGAGGATTTAAGTATATTATTGGATCTGTAGTCCTATTGGTGAGATCCTGTCTTATCCTCCCTTGCATAGCCCCAATAATTATGAACGCCATTTCTAAGTTTGTGGAAACAGTTGTTAAAAGAAAATCGACAGCCCACATGATGTTGATGCCCCAAATTAAGGATGATGATGCTCTAGACCCATGAGGGGTTGAGTATCAAAGGGGAGAATGTGGAAGAAAGGGGACTGATAGAAGTTAAAAATATTCCTTTTACAAGTCAATTGGCAGGCTCTGAAAATCTGCCAGACTGGTTTTGTTTGAAAAAACCAAATAGCCAGACTGACGGTTTCCAGGAAAATGCAAAAGAGTGACTCATTCACAAATTTACCCAAATCCTCTCTTTTTGAAGTTATCAGTTTACAGCCCCTACTCACTCTGCATTTCCTGGAAACCATTTGTTCTTTGAAAATCTGATTTTGCTGAGTACAACCTTGTGAATTCCAAAGAAAATGTGTAATCACTCAACCCGACCCTCACCCTTACCTAAACAAAGGATAAGACCCTATCCTCCCTTTCTGGGGTGCGTGGCCTGGGAGCATTAGCCTGCAAAAGTCATGCCAGCACTAAAATAAATCTGCTACTTCCAAAAACAGCCTCAGCATCACAGCCTCTCTGTGTTCCTGCTACAGTAACAGAGGCATCTACTGAGTGGTCCTCAGGGGCAGGGCCCCAAGTGTCCTATGGTAAAAGTGGCATCTCTTGAGTGGGACCTGAGGAGAACACAACTCTAGACACAGCCCTCAGGTGTCCTGTGGAGACAATGGCATCTCCCAGGTGGGATATGAGGGAATGGAGCTCTGGGTATGTCTAGCTTGTCCTGTAGTGACAGTCGTGTCCCCTGGGTGGTTCTGACCTGGACAGAGCTCTAGGCACATTCCCTGGGTGTCGTTTTGTGATAGTGGCATCTCCTGGGTGGTTTTGGTGGGGATGGAGCTCTGGGCACATACTCCAGTGTCCTGTGGAGTCAGTGGTGTATTTCAGGTGGGGCATAAGGGGGACAGAGCTCTGGGCATACTTCCAGGTGGAAATTGAAACTGGAATATGAACTTTTAAAAGAGCAATACCATTTACAATAACACCCCTCAAAATTGAAATCCTTAGGTATAAATATAACAAAAGGTACAAATATGCATTCATATAACCCAGGAACACAGTAAAAAAAATGTAAACAAATATAGGCATATTCCTTGTTCAAGATTGGTAGACTCAATATTGTTAAGATGAAAATTCTTCAAACCTGATCTATACATTCAGTGTGTAATCTCAATCAAATTCCAACAAACTTTCTAAAAATCGTCAACTTTTCTCACATATCTGGATCCCAACACTTACCATGAAGCTCAAGCAATGAAAATGTGATGCCAGTGAAGAAATAGACAAATACGTGATTGAAAATTGAGGCAGACTAGCCAGTGTAACTTAGACATGGGCAGGTGAGTCTCTTGCAGATAGGTCTAAATTAAAACAGGGTAAACATTCAGACATCGCTCTTATCGGTACACAACCTTCACCCGACCAACCAGGCGCACTGGACCTGGCCATCTTGAAGATTTGAATGTGAATCTACTAGTGCAGGAAATCACAGAAAAAATAGGGAGTTACTTAAAGCTCATCAGTCACCATCACCCCACGGATTTGTGAGTAAAGTCACAGCCTCTCACTCTCCTCTTGGTCACTTCTTCTACTTTTACTCCTCTTCCTTTTTGGGATCACCAATGGAATCTGTCCCCCATTCTCAAGTTTTTGCTCCCTCCAGCCAGGTCACTAGTCCTCTCTGACTGGAGGCTAGGGAAGGTGAGAAGAAAATGAACTGAGTGATCCTTCCTAGCATAAGGCACAGAGCTCATGAAAGAAGCTAAGCTTCATTCCAAGTAGTGACCAGAAAGCCCCCCTTTTTCACTCTTATATGTTTTGCTCTTGCTTTTCTGCTAAAAGAAGGGAGGAAAATGTTTCTACATGGAATGTGGAAGAAAGATTTTCTCTGATATTTGAGCAGTTAAGTTTTTCTTATTTTCAAATGCTGATAGCCAGGTTATTTGGAAGTGAGTTTGTCTCTAAATTTTGTTTGTTTGGTTTTTTTAAAGTGTTTTTATTTACATATATTTTAGTCAGAGCCTCACTCTGCAGCCCATGTTGGAATGCAATGGCATGCTCTTGGCCACCACAGCCTAGACCTGCTGGGCTGTCTCAGGCAATCATTTCTTCTGCCTCAGCCCTCAAGTAGCTGGAACTACAGGCATATGCCACCACACCTAACTAATTTTCTCCTTTTAAATTGTAGAGGCAAAGTCTCACCATGTTGCCCAGGCTAGTCTCCAACCCCTGGGTTTAGGCAATCCTCTTGCCTCTGCCTCCCAAAGTCCTGGGATTATAGGCATGAGCCACCACATCCAGCAGTCTCTGAAGTTTTGAACTTTACCCGAGATAACTATCTGTACTTGTGAAACTGTTGGGTGTTTTGATCATATAGACTTCAAGAATATCTGTGAGGGTTTTTGGTTTTTTAGTTATTTTTCATTCAATAAATTGTATGGTAAATAGAAATGCAGCCACTGACACAATGGTGCTATCAGAAAGACCATGGAAAAAGAGGAGTCTCTTAGATATGAACATAGATTGTTTTAAACCATTCCTCTGGTTAAGGAATCCTGCTAGTTATAGGAAAAGGCTGTCTATGCCATTCTAATTCACCTTTTCAATCAGACATTCTGGGAACTAGATAGTGCAAAAAGTTGCTTTAAAGTTTGTACTTAACCTTACATCTGACAGCTTTACCATATATGCTGAAAGGACATAAGGCTTACTCCTGACATCAGAAGAAAATTGCTCCTTTGGGAAATAAAGAGCCCCTATTTTTAATATCATTGCTAGACAGCACCACTGTTTACCATGTGAGGTTTGCTGAAAGGTTTTTTGGAAAAGGAAGTCTGGCTGCCATACTTCACTTGGCTAAATTCATCTGCAGA
>NW_007081396.1:0-764 GCF_000164805.1 Carlito syrichta
TATAAAAAAGATACCTGCACACGTATGTTTATCGCAGCATTGTTCACAATAGCAAGAACCTGGAAACAACCATGCTGCCCATCAAAAGAGGACTGGATTAAAAAAATGTGGTACATATACACGATGGAATATTACGCAGCCATAAAAAAGAACAAAATCATGAATTTCGCTGCAACCTGGATGGAACTAGAGTCTATAATACTGAGTGACCTCTCACAAAAACAAAAATCCGAATATCACATGTTCTCACTCATATAATGGACCTTGAACATCCAATGCAATACTATGAGAAAATGACGGATGGTACTGGGAACCTACGGGGGGGAGGGGGATGGGATTAACAGTAGCAAATATCTGTCGGGGGATGGGAAAACACTTTTTATTTACAGGGTGCCTGAATGAAACGTCATTGTACACCTACCCTTAACTGTACCCCACAAAACCATAATAAAAACTACTGATTAATGGAAAAAAAAAAAAAAAAAAAACTCCTTGGATGGTGATTAAATTTTGTTGGTGATTTAATTCGCAGAAAACAATTATGATTAGAATCAACTCACTTGACAACACAATAGCATTCTACCCCCCAAGTAATGTTAACTAAAAATTCATAGGTTCTATGGCTCCTTTTATATTTTTTGTGATAGAGCTATAACTCATTTTGTTGACATGAATACTTTTCTGACTGATTAATAAAAAGCATAAGCCGGACTCGGTGGCTCGGCCTGTAATCCCGCGCCTTTGGGAGGCTGAGGTGAGTGGAT
>NW_007081397.1:0-493 GCF_000164805.1 Carlito syrichta
ATAGACAAGTGGGACCTCATTAAACTGACAACCTTCTGCAAAGCCAAAGAAACCATCAAGAGAGCAGGGAGACAGCCCACAGATTGGGAAAAAGTATCTGCCAACTCCATGTCTGTCAAAGGTCTAACATCAAGGATCTACAAGGAACTCAAATGTGCTGAAAAGAAGAAAATAAACTACCCAAATACAAAGTGGGCAAAATATATGAACAGACACTTCTCAAAAGAAGACATGCGAACTGCCAACAGATACATGAAGAAATGTTCAACCTCACTAGTCATCAAGGAGATGTTAATTAAAACTACACTGAGATACCACCTAACTCCAGTCAGAATGACCATTGTCAACAACTTAAAAAATAACAGATGCTGGAGAGGACGTAGTGAAAGGGAACACTTCTACACTATTAGTGCAAGTGTAAACTAGTACAGCTTCTGTGGAAATCAGTGTAGCTATTCCTAAAAGTTCTAAAAATTGACCTTCCACATGACCG
>NW_007081398.1:0-446 GCF_000164805.1 Carlito syrichta
GTCAACTCAGCTGGCTATCCAGCTGACTAGCAATATAGCAAGCTAGTAAATTCAGCTGACTAGCAAGCAGGCAAGCTATTTAAGTCAGCTAGTTTAGTCAGACTTAAGTAGCTGACTCAACCAGCTAGCCACCTGGCTAGTCAGCTGGCTAGCTAGATAGCAAGCCAGTTAAGTCTTTTGGCTAGCCAGCAGGTTAGCAAAATAAGAAAGCTCATTAAGTCAACTGGCTAGCCAGTTAGCTACCTAGGTAGAGGGCTAGTTAATTCAGATGGCTAGGTAGCTGGCTAACTAGTTAAGTCAACTAGTGGATTCACCTGGCTAGCCAGGTGGCTAGCTGGTTACATCAACAAAAAAAGTTACAAATCCAGCTGTCTAGCTAGGTAGCAAGCTAGTTAAGTCAGCTGCCTATCCAGTTGGCTAGATATTTAAGTCAGCTACTTAATTCA
>NW_007081399.1:0-410 GCF_000164805.1 Carlito syrichta
TCCCAAGTAGCCAGAATTACAGGCATGTGCTACCACGCCTGGCTGATTTTTTGATTTATTTCAGAGATGAGGTCTCGCCTGCCTAGGCGGGTCTCGATCCAGTGGGCTCAGGCAATCCACTCACCTCAGCCTCCCAAAGGCTTGGGATTACAGGCTGAGCCAGCAAGCCCCGGAGCCTTCAATTTCAGGAAAGACTTTGCATCCCTTTAGATCAGGAATGTCCAACCTTTTGGCTTCCCTGGGCCACACTGAGCAAAGAGGATTTGTGTTGGGCCGCGCATAAATTATATAATCTCGTTAGTGTGCATGTATGTGTGTGTGTACATTTATGTAAAAAAAAGTTCTTTTTTCTCTCTATTGTGCAGACTGGAGGGCAGTGGCTCACTCAAGGCCACTGCAGCCTCAACTTG
>NW_007081400.1:0-509 GCF_000164805.1 Carlito syrichta
TTTTTTTTTTTTTTTAGTTAGAGTCTCACTCTGTCGCCCAGGCTGGAGTGCTATGGCCACTCCCGGCCACTGCAGCCTCGACCTGCTGGGCTCCGGCGATCCTCCCGCCTCAGCCTTCCAAGTGGCCGGAACTACAGGCACGCACTACCACGACCGGCTAATTTTTGCTTTATTGTAGAGATGAGATCTCACCAGGTTGCCCGGGTGGGTCTCGAACCCGTGGGCTCAGGCAATCCACTCGCCTCGGCCTCCCAAAGTGCAGAGATGACAGGCTGAGCCACCGAGCCCGGCCCACAGCGTTCTCTGGAGCTCAGAAGCAGGGCCTGACTTGCCTGAGGATGGAATTCCGGAATCGAAACTCCTAACCACTCAACGTCTGGCCACGACCCCACAGTCGGCCGCCTGTGGCCGGGCCCGTGCTCCGCGCGGCCCACCCCTCGGGGCTCCGGACCCCGGGCTCCCTCCTCTCTGGGCACTCGGGCCAGGCCTGGCCCTGTCTCTCCAGCCTC
>NW_007081401.1:0-300 GCF_000164805.1 Carlito syrichta
CTCAAAAAAAAAAAAAAAAAGTTGGGGCCAAGAAATCACCTAGCATTACCCCTACATTTCACAATTGGGGACAGTAAAGTCACCTAGTGTTATCACTGCATTTCACAGTTGGGGACCAGGAAATTACCTAGTCTTAATCCCTGCATTTCACAGCTGGGGACTGTGAAGTCACCTAGTGTTACCTCTACCATGGGAGAGAATCAGCCATGAAAAAGCACAAAGGGGGTCTCTGTGCTGATATGTCACTAGGTTACATAGTTCATGATGTAGACAGTCTGGGTGGCATGCCACCATTTGAGA
>NW_007081402.1:0-343 GCF_000164805.1 Carlito syrichta
AGCTGACTTAACTAGACAGCCCTCTGGCTAGCCTGATGGCTTAACTAGCTAGCCACCTAGCTAGCCATCCGGCTAGTCAGCTCACTTAACACGCTGACTTAACTAGCTAGCCAACAGGCTAGCCAGATGATGTAATTAGCTACCAATCTAGTTAGCCAGGTGACTACAAGCTGACTTAAAAGGCTTACTTAACCAGCTAGTCAGCTGGTTAGCCAGCTAATGTAACTAGCGAGCTACCTAGCTAGTCAGTTGTCTAGCCACCTGAATTAACTAGCTGACTTAGCCAGCTAGCCAGCTGGCTAGCCACCTGACTCAACTAGCTGACATAACTAGTTAGCCAGCT
>NW_007081403.1:0-473 GCF_000164805.1 Carlito syrichta
ATAAGATAGACAAGTGGGACCTCATCAAACTGACAAGCTTTTGCAAAGCCAAAGAAACCATCAAGAGAGCAGGAAGACAGCCCACAGACTGGGGAAAAAATATTTGTCAACTGTTTATCTGACAAAAGCCTAGGATCTGCATGAACTCAAATATGCCGAAAGAAAAAAAACAAACACCCCTGTTAAAAAGTGGGCAAAAGAGGCCAGACTCAGTGACTCAGCCTGAAATCCCAGCACTTTGGGAGGCCGAGATGAGTGGATTGCCTGAGCCTGCGGGTTTGAGACCTACCTGGGCAACTTGGCGAGCCTCATCTCTACAATAAATCAAAAATTAACCGGGCATGGTAGCACATGCCTATAGTTCCAGCTCCTTGGAAGGCTGAGGCAGAAGGATCGCCAGAGCCCAACAGGTCGAGGCTGCGGTGGCTGGGAGGGTGCCACTGCACTCCAGTCTGTGTGACAGAGTGAGACTC
>NW_007081404.1:0-391 GCF_000164805.1 Carlito syrichta
TGCGTAGTATTCCATTGTGTATATGTACCACATTTTTTTAATCCAGTCCTCTTTAGATGGACAGCATGGTTGCTTCCAGGTTCTTGCTATTGTGAACAATGCTGCAATAATCATACATGTGCAGGTATCTTTTCTATAGAGTGATTTGAGTTCTTCAGACTATATTCCCAGTAGGGGGATTGCAGGGTCATATGGGAGGTCAATATTTAGAGCTTTCAGGAACCACCATACTGTTTTCCACAGAGGTTGCACTAGTTTGCACTCCCACCAACAGTGTAGAAGTGTTCCCTTTTCGCTACAACCTCTCCAGCAACTGTTATTTTTTGAGTTATTGATAATTGCCATTCTGACTGTAGTTATGTGGTATCTCAGTGTGGTTTTGATTTGCATC
>NW_007081405.1:0-450 GCF_000164805.1 Carlito syrichta
CTCCTGGCTCCCCAGGCCCAGTGCCAGGGCCTTAGGCCTTTTCACCCTCCCATCACCCGGGGCCCAGCATTCTGGGCCTTGCACATTTTCACCCTTCCGGCACCGTGGGCCCATTGTCCCAGGCCTTGTGCATTTTTGTCCTCGAGGCGCCCCGGGCCCACCACCCCAGGCCCCTTGCATTTTTGCCCTACCAGCGTCCTAGGCTCACGCCCCCCCCTCACACATTTTCACCCTCCTGGCATCCTGGGCCTGGGGATCCAGCCCTTGCACATTTCCCCCTCACTGTGCCCCAGGCTCAGCGCTTCTGACCTCACACATTTTTGCCCTCCTGGCACCCCATGCCCAGTGCCTCAGGCCTTGTGCATTTTCACCCCTCTGCCCCCCCAGGCCCAGTACTACAGGCCTGCATTTTTGCCCATCTGGCATCCCCGGCCCAGCACCCTGGACCTC
>NW_007081406.1:0-404 GCF_000164805.1 Carlito syrichta
AAGACAACAAATGAGAAGACCAACTCCTAGACACATAATAATTCACCTAAACAAAGTAGGCATAAAAGAAAAAATCCTGAAGACAGCAAGAAAAAAAAGGCCAGATCACCTAACATGGAAGACCAATCAGAACAGCAGCAGATTTATCTACAGAAACCCTGCAGGCTAAGAGAGCTTGGAGCCCTATCTTCAAAGTCTTAAAAGGTAAACAATTTCAATCAAGAATTACCTATTCAGCCAAGCTAAACTTCATCAGTGAGAGAGAATTAAATACTTTCCCAGATATCCAATCCCTAAGAACTTATGCTGCCACCAAACCACCTCTACATGAAATACTTAAGAAGGTACTAAACACAGAAGAAAAGGAAAAAAGAACAACGTTCTTCACAAGAGTACAGGAAAAA
>NW_007081407.1:0-373 GCF_000164805.1 Carlito syrichta
CCGGAGCCAAGCAGGTCGAGACTGCGGTGGCCGGGAGCGGCCACTGCACTCCAGTCTGGGTGACAGAGTGAGACTCCAACTCAAAAAAAGAATGACAATTCCTATGGAAAAAGAGGACAGACTGGAGCAGCCCTGTGGGGCTGAATTGGTGTTGGTGCAAACTCATGGTTTTAAAAAATACATAGATACAGAAATTGATATAGCTGTATGTGTGTATCTACACACACACACACACACACATACACACACACTCCCTCATTTTCTTTTTCTTTTCTTTTTTTTTTTTGAGTAGAAGTCTCACTCTGTTGTCCAAGCTGGAGTGCAGTGGCACACTCACGGCCACTGCAGCCTTGACCTGCTGGGCTCAGGCGAT
>NW_007081408.1:0-528 GCF_000164805.1 Carlito syrichta
ATTGTAGAGATGAGGTCTCGCCAAATTGCCCAGGTGGGTCTCGAACACACGGGCTCAGGCAATCCATTCACCTCGGCCTCCCAAAGTGCAGGATTACAGGCTGAGCCATCGAGCCCGGCCAGAAATTTTTATTCTCTTTGCCTGTTCTTTTTTACCACTCTTCTCTGTTTTACTGTTTTCTTGATCAAGTGGTCTTCATTTCCTTTATTCCTTTCTAGTCATTTTTCCTTAACATTGTATTTCTATTATAATAATCTTCTTTTTGCAAATACCTAAAAATTACGTCTTACTGATGAAAGGCACGGGGAACAGCCAGAAGGATGTCTCCCGAGATTGCGCCAACACTAGGGAACCTAACAAAGGCCGTAAATTCCTGCCTCTCCCGCGCACGCAAAACTGAAACTCATGTACAAACATTATCTCCCTATAGGAATACTACCTCATAGCTCCCTCCAATAAAGACCCTAAGATGGCTCTGGCTGACATGGCCAGGCTCAGAGAGCACAGGCCGCCCCCTCCCAAAACCGA
>NW_007081409.1:0-316 GCF_000164805.1 Carlito syrichta
GTAAAGGAGAGGAGAGGAAAGGAATGGAATGAAATGGAATTGAATAAAAAGGAGTGACATGAAATGGAATGAAATGGAATGGAATGACATAGAATGTAATGGAATGGAAAGAAATGGAGATGAATGGAACGTCACGGAATGGAATGGATGGAGAGGGATGGAATGGAGAGGAATGGAATGGAATGCAAAGGAATGGAGAGAAATTGAATGGAATGAATTGTAATGGAGAGGAGTCTAATGGAATGAAATGGAATTTAATAGAATGCAATGGAGTTGGAAGAATGGAATGGAGCAAAGTTGAGAGGAATGGAATGGA
>NW_007081410.1:0-365 GCF_000164805.1 Carlito syrichta
ACCAAACATAGGAGCACCAACTTTCATAAAGCAGCTCCTAGGTAAACTAAAAAAAGACATTGACTCCAATACCATCATAGCAGGGGACTTCAATACCTCACTCACAACCCTAGACAGCTCATCAGAACAAAAAGTCAGCAATGAGATCCGAAACCTCAATGTGACTCTTCATCAAATGGACTTAACTGATACCTACAGAACCCTCCATCCAAACACCACAGAATACATGTTCTACTCATCACCACATGAAACATACTCTAACATACTCTAAGGCCACATACTTGGCCATAAATCAAGCATAAGCAAATTTAAAAGGACTGAAATTTTACCATGCACCTTCTTGGACCACAATGGAATAAAAATAA
>NW_007081411.1:0-421 GCF_000164805.1 Carlito syrichta
TTGCCCAGGCGGGTCTCGAACCCGCAGGCTCAGGCAATGCACTCACCTCGGCCTCCCAAAGCACGGGATTACAGGCTGAGCCACCGAGCCTGGCCCAGAATTTTTTATAAAATGCAATAAAAATGGCTTAGAAAAATAAAATTTTTAAAATCACACAAAATACAATTTTTGTTATCTTATCAGAGTTAACAAACATAAAGTTACTCAGTCTCATTGCTTTTTATTTTTGGTTTTTTTTTGAGTTGGAGTCTCACTTTGTCACCCAGGTTGGAGTGCAGTGGCATCCTCATGGCCACCATAGCCTCAACCCGCTAGGCTCAGGCAATCCTTCCGCCTCAACCTTCCAAGTAGCTGGAACCACAGGCAGGTAGCACCACACCTGGCTAATTTTTTTTTTTTTTAATTGTAGAGACAAGTTCTC
>NW_007081412.1:0-339 GCF_000164805.1 Carlito syrichta
CCCAGGCAGGTCTCGAACCTGCGGGCTCAGGCAATTCACTCACCTCGGCCTCCCAAGGCGTGGGATTACAGGCTGAGCCACCGAGCCCGGCCACAAAGATTTTTTTCAATGAAGATAAAACATGTGAAACACTAAAACACATTCACAAGCATTTTAGGATTTTGAGGTTTTGTTTTGCTTTTTTTTTTCTTTTTCAGAGCTATATAGTAAATAAATTAATCCCACTTTCTTTAAGATACGTCACAGTTAGGCCAGGCACGGTGGCTCACACCTGTAATCCCAGCACTTTGGGAGACTGAGGCAAGAGGATTGCCTGAGCCCAGGAATTTGAGACCAACA
>NW_007081413.1:0-396 GCF_000164805.1 Carlito syrichta
GGTTGAGGCTGCGGTGGCCGGGAGCGGCCACTGCCCTCCAGTCTGGGCAACAGAGTGAGAATCCAACTCAAAAAAAAACCAAAAAAACAAAAGAAAGAAAAAGGATTCAACACTTGTTTAAACATGAACATTGCCTTAGAATTAAGATGACTGAGGATGAGCTTAAAGAAAATCTGATACAGAGATTGAAGAATATAAAAGAAATAGAAGGCCAGGTATGGTGGCTCATGCCTATTATCCCAGCACTTTGAGAGGCCAAGGTGAGAGGATCGCCTGAGCCCTTGGGTTCCAGACCAGCCTGGGCAATTTGGCGAGACCTCATCTCTACAATAAATCAAAAAATTAGCCGGGCACGGTGGTGCATGCCTGTAGTTCCAGCTACTTGGAAGGCTGAGG
>NW_007081414.1:0-454 GCF_000164805.1 Carlito syrichta
ACCTCATCTCCACAATAAATCAAAAAATCAGCCGGGCATGTTAGCGCATGCCTGTAATTCTGGCTACTCGGAAGGCTGAGGCGGAAGGCTGAGGCGGAAGGATCGCCAGAGCCCAGCAGGTTGTGGCCGCGGTGGCCGGGAGCGGCCACTGCACTGCAGTCTGGACGACAGAGTGAGACTCCAACTCAAAAAAAAAAAAAAATGCTGGCATGGGGGGGAGTCATGCCATCTACCCACAGCCCTGCTGCTTCAGTGCTAAGTTCAGTCAGACTTAATTCCAACAAAGGACCTACCCCACAGCATGAGGCCTCGAGTTCAGGAAAGGTAAGAGGTCTGACCATAGTTAGAATAAGAAAAATTGTGTATGTGTGTGTGTGTTGGAGTCTCACTCGGTGGCCCAGACTGGAGTGCAGTGGCCGCTCCCAGCCACCGCAGCCTTGACCCGCTGGGCTCC
>NW_007081415.1:0-425 GCF_000164805.1 Carlito syrichta
GCGGTAGCTCAAGCCTGTAATCCCAACACTTTGGGAGGCCAAGGTGAGAGAATTGCCTGAGCCCAGGGGTTCAAGATCACCCTGGGCAACTTGGTGATACCTCACCTCTACAATAAATAAAGAAAAATTTGAAGAATAAAGCAAAGAAAGGCTATGGGTTTGAGACCTGCCAGGGCAACTTGGCGAGACCTCATCTCTACAATAAAATTATAATTTGAATATTTTGTCCTTTTTTGGGATAATTTCCAGATTTTTCTACAATAAGTAAGACAGAAAGAGTCCCAAACTGTGGCACGTATATTGAACTTTAGAAAGTGAAATCATATTTTATTTTTGTTAGGGGAAATTTCTTCATAAAGGAACTTTATGATAATCATCTGTAAAGTGAGAAAGTCATTTGCTCATTTTGTAACTCATGATAAAGA
>NW_007081416.1:0-995 GCF_000164805.1 Carlito syrichta
TGGAGCCCAGCAGGTCAATGCTGGGGTGGTCGTGAGCATGCCACTGCACTCCAGCCTGGGTGACAGAGTGAGACTCCAACTCAAATAATAATAATAGTAATAATAATAATAAATAACACCTCACAGGATTGCAGTGCAGTGAAGCATGAATGTGGCAGCAGGGTCCACAGGTGGGCACCCATAATGATGATCACAACATCAGTTCTGGGTTTTGTAGCCAGCACCCTCCCTTCTTTCTTTTTTTTTTTGGAGTTGGTGTCTCACTCCATCGCCCAGACTGGAGTGCAGTGGCACGCTCCTGGCCCACCGCAGCCTAGACCTGCTGGGCTCCGGCGATCCTTCCGCCTCAGCCTTCCAAGTAGCCGGAATTACAGGCATGCGCTACCACGCCCGGCTGATTTTTTGATTTATTGTAGAGATGAGGTCTCCCTGCCCAGGTGGGTCTCAAACCCGCGGGCTCAGGCAATCCACTCATCTCAGCCTCCCAAAGGCACGGGATTACAGGCTGAGACACTGAGCCCAGCTAGTGTTTCTTTAACTACAGAGAAAATGCCATTTTTCTTTTCTATTTTTTTTATTTTAAAGATGTGGGATACAATTCAGGTTTAGATATTCAAGTGTTCAGAATTTTTTTTTCTTTTTTGCATTTGCTTCAACTTCTTATTCAATGTTCTGAAAATGTGTCATGTAATGTTACAGCCACTCACCATGTGTGACTATTAAACTTAAGTGTAGGTATGATGAAATCCAATTTTAAATATAGTGTCTCAGTTTATCAGGGTATGTTTCCAGGGCCCCAGAAGCTGTGGTGGCTGTGACTTGGGTCTGGGCCATGAGGATGTGTGCTGACCAGTGTCACCAAACTTGCTGTTGGCAGTGCCACTCTGGAATCATGACCAGGAGGTGGGTAGAAAGGACCACTGGACTGAGCAGACATTGGCATTGGTCCCTCCAGACATCAGCACCCCTCAGTGACTGGTTTGCCTACTGGTTTG
>NW_007081417.1:0-401 GCF_000164805.1 Carlito syrichta
CCTTGACCTGCTGGGCTCAGGCGATCCTTCTGCCTCAGCCTTCCTAGTAGTTGGAACTACAGGCACACACCACCATGCCTGGCGAATTTTTTGATTTATTGTAGAGATGAGGTCTTGCCCAAGTTGCCCAGGTTGGTCTCGAACCCATGGGCTCAGGCAATCCCCTCTGCCTCCTAAAGTGCTGGGATTACAGGTTTGAGATACTGTGCCCAATCAAATCCTGCTTTCTAGGGAAAAAAAAAAAAATAGCCAAGCGTGGTGGCATGTGCCTGTAGTTCCAGCTACTTGGAAGGTTGAGGCAGAAGGATCGCATGAGCCCAGCAGGCGGAGGCTGCTGTGGCCGTGAGCGTGCCACTACACTCCAGTCTGGGCAATAAGAGTGAGACTCAAACTCAAAAAAA
>NW_007081418.1:0-323 GCF_000164805.1 Carlito syrichta
AGCCCATGGGTTCAAGACCTGCCTGGGAAACTTGGCGAGACCTCATCTCTACAAAAAAAACCCAGAAAAATTAGCCTGGCGTGGTAGCATGCACCTGTAGTTCTAACCACTTGGAAGGCAGAAGCGGAAGGATCGCCGGAGCCCAGCAGGTCAAGGCTGCACCAGGAGCGGCCACTGCACTCCAGTCTGGGTGACAGAGTGAGACTCTAACTCAAAAAAAACCAACCAACCAATCAAACAAACCCTATGCTGATCATGAAACAAACAAAAACATCACAATTAACTAAAAACTGAAGGGAACTATAAGTATTCTACAGGCTAGT
>NW_007081419.1:0-653 GCF_000164805.1 Carlito syrichta
GGTTGTGAGTGGTGTATTAAAGTCCCCGGTTATTATGGTGTTAGAGTCAATGTCTTTCTTTAGTTTTCCTAGAAGTTGCTTTATGAACGTTGGCGCACCTGTGTTGGGTGCATATACGTTTAGGATAGATATTTCTTGTTGATGGAGTGAACCTTTTATCAATATGTAGTGGCCCTCTGTATTTTTTTTAATTTTTGATAGCTTAAGTGGTATTTTGTCTGAAATTAGGACTGTGACTCCTCCTTTCTTTTGTGTTCCATTCGCCCTAAAATTTGTTTCCCATCCTCTTACTTTGAGTCTGTGTATGTCCTTTCTACTGAGATGGGTTTCTTGAAGGCAGTATATTGTTGCCTGGTGATATTTTATCCATTTTGTCATTCTATGTCTTTTCAGTGGTGCGTTTAGTCCATTCACATTCAGACTAATTATTGAAATGTGAGAGTTTGTCCCTATCACGGAGTTCTTATTGAGTTGTTGTTCTTCCACTTGGTTTTTTCTTTTTTCTTTTTTTTTTTTTTTTTTTGTCTTTCTTTTGGTTTTGGGGTTGGTTCGTGTATATTTTATTCTTTTCCCTGTACTCTTGTGAAGAACGTTGTTCTTTTTTCCTTTTCTTCTGTGTTTAATACTTTCTTAAGTGTTTCATGTACAGATGG
>NW_007081419.1:1957-33575 GCF_000164805.1 Carlito syrichta
GAAAGAGAGAAGTGCGAGAGGGAAAACAGATATACATACCAACTATCAGGTGAGAAAGAGTCACAAGGCTGGGAAGAAGTGAAGAAAGACACGTAAGAAAGATTGACATTAGGTTTCATAATGATTATTTGTTTATTGAGTCAGCATCTCAATCTGTTACCCAGGCCAGAGAGCAGTAGGTTATCACAGCTCACCATAGTCTGATCTCCTGAACTCAGGAAAGTCTTCCCCCACAGCCTTCTGAGTAGCTGGGACCACAGGCATACACCACCATGCCCAACTAATTTTTTTGAATTTTTTTGTGGAGTTGATGCCTCACTATGTTGTCTGGGATGGTCTTGTACTCCTGGGCTCAATCTACCTGTCTCAGTCTCTCAAAGTGCTAGGATAACAGGTGTAGCCACCACACCCAGCCCCATGGTGATGGTTTAAATTGGGGTAAAAAGAAAAAATATTTCTAATTTGATAAAATCGCTCTTCCATGTGGTCTTCATTAAAGGACTATTAGATGCCTCACAAACATACCCTGAGTGCTGATGCATCCAATAAACAAAATTATTCATTATTTCTATGTAGTCGAACTCTAAATTCATTCCATTTGCCTCTAGAGTCCTCATCTAACCTATAGCTAGTTGCATGTTCTGTGATGGTATGGTACAGGGTAACGTGGTTGCGTTCTGATTCTTTATCTATGTCATCACATATAGGATTACCATCTTCATTATGTGTGTTAAACCAGAGTTTAAGTTGAGAGTGTATGGAACATCACATAGATTTGACCACATTGAACTAATGTTTTCTATGCCTAGAGATAAATTAGCAGTCATGAAATGAAAGCTGGTGAGAGAACACCCTTTGCTTCCATAGCTTCTCCTCAGTGCTAAGTCATTTAATTATAAATATTAGTCTACCTGCCAAGGAATGGATACCAAACCTTAGCATGAAGTTAGTATCCACAGTTGTTCAGCCAGTGTCTATGGGAGCAAAATCTACTGTTAGTTGTCATCCTTCCCACTCATATAAATGACTTCATTGCCAGCAAGTGATTTGGTTAATGAGAGTGGATCAACTTTGAAGAGTAGACCTTAGAAAATGTTCAGTTTGAGAAGAGAAAGTTCCTAACGAAAGTGTGAACATTTTGTGAAAGTGCAAAACAAAACCAAGTCTCAGCCAAAAGAAGAAAGTTGAATGGAGAAATCCTCAGTGGTCTTGGGGAAACTGCCTACTGTGTGAGGATGTCTGCTTCTAGGGAAGTCTTTTCCTTGGAAATCCTCAAGTTTAAGTCACCTGATATAGTACCTTCCAGGGAAGCTCAAGGGAAGTGTTCCCCTGGTATCATTTCCAAAAGATTCACTTTTCTGGTTGTAGGTCATGAAAGTCTGATCACCATTGGTAGGCGGTTCATGGAAAGTCTCTTACAGCTGGTGGAAGACTTCTTTAAAATAATACATCAAAGCCTTGCACTATGGAGTCATATTTCTAGTGAGCAAAGTGTTTGCTCTCTGATGTGCATACAACTCAATACTATGCCTCCGTATTTTGAGAAAAGAAAAAAAGTTCCTGTACATTGACTGGCAAAGAGATAGAGGCACCATTCAAATCTGTATCCCCAGTGTGAGGGTGGTTCAAGCTTTTTTTATTTTGAGTTGGAGTCTTACTCTGTTGCCCAGGCTGGAGGGTAGTGGCATGCTCACAGCTACCCCAGTGTTGACCTGCTGAGCTCCAGAGATCCTTCTGCCTCAGACTTGCAAGTACCTGGAACCACAGGCACATGCTACCATGCCCGGCTAATTTTTGATTCATTGAAGAGACAAAGTCTCGCCAAGTTGCCTGGGCTGGTCTCAAACACACAGACTTAGGCAATCTACTCGCCTCGGCCTCCTAAAGTGCTGGGATTACAGGCTGAGCCACCAAGCCCAGCCTGTTGGGTCAAGTTTTTATGGGCTTCTAATTAGTCCCAAGTGATAGCAGTGCAGCCAATCTGCCAGGCTGCTGGTGTTAACAATTAAGAAGTTCAGGGGCTGGGCATGGTGGGTCATACCCATAATTCTAGCACTTTGGGAGGTTGAGGTGAGAGGATTGCCTGAATTCACAGCAGGGGCAACTTGGTGAGACCTCATCACTACAATAAATCAAAAAATTAGCTGGGTGTGGTAGAGCATGCCTGTAGTTCCAACTACTTGGAAGGCTGAGGCAGGAGAATCACCTGAATGCAGCAGGTCAAGGCTGCAGTGGCCATGAGTGTGCCACTGCACCACAGCCTGGGTGACAGAGTGAGAGTTTGACTCAAAAAAATGAAGTTCAACCTTTTTTCCTTTGTACATGTCTGAGCAATTTTGGCTTTGTGTCACCTGTAACAACTTAAGCAATGGTAATCGGTTTGAACTAGTCCCATGATTACATTTTCACAGCTAAATTTTAGAGGATGCATGAGGTTCTGGCATTCCAGTAACACTTGAGGGGTCGGTTTGTGTTTTCCCATAGGGATTGGTCTATTTGCCATTCAGGTCAGTGCTAAACATTTGGATAAAGTAATCCCATGTTCTCTGTTAGTTCAACTAATTTTAGTTTCAAGATACCATTTGTTTATTCAACTTCTGTAGAAGATTGAGGCTGATAGGGTCAATGATGGTGCCATTGGATTAGTAAAATCTTGCTTTCTTTGTTGTTGTTGAGACTATTAAGTCACAGTCTCTCTGTGGCCTAGGCTGGAGTGCAGTGGCACCATCATGATCATGGCCACTGCAGTTCTCAATCTACTGGGCTCAGACAATCCTTCTGCTTCAGCCTTCCAAGTAGCTGGAACTACAGGCATGCACTACCACACCCAACTAATTTTTTGACTTATTGTGGAGATGAGACCTCGCCAAGTTACCCAGACTGGTCTCAAATCCCTGGGCTCAGGCAATCCTCTCGCTTCCACCTCCCAAAGTGCTGGGTTTACAAATATGAACCACCCAGTGCTAGATTAGTAAAAACTTATTTAACTGTCCAGTAAAGTGAATTCCCCTTTGACTGGAGATTTCTTCAGGGATGCCCCAAAAAAGGAAACACTTTTTTTTTTCTTTTTGAGTCAAGATCTCACTCTGTTGCCCAGACTAGAGTGCAGTGACATGATCGTGGTTTTATAACTAGAGAGCAAGAAAGGTGTCACCGATACACAGAGAATTGAATTTGAGTCCTTTACTGACCAGCAGTTGAGAGCAGGCGAGTGCCACAAAGAACTCTCAACCCCAAACAGAGTGAGCAGGGGGGTTGTAAAGGTAAAAACCACAAAAGCTGTACAGTTATGATTATATTTTTGGCAGAACATTTGGTTGCAAAAGAGTACAGATAGCTACAGAATTTGCAATTAGGGAGTTTCCAAGCACCAAGGGGAACAAGAATGTGGGGTTGTGATTATGGGAAGGTTATGCAGGGGAGTCATCTCTGGGTTAAGATGGAGGATTTGTTATAAAATTGAGTTACTTATGTAAAGCAAGCTATTACAGGCTATAATAGATTCTTTAAGCTATTACAATGACTCATCACAGCCTTGAACTCCTGGGCTCAGGTGATACTTCTGCCTAAGCCTCCTGAGTTGGCAGGACCACAGGTGCACACCATGCTGCTTAGTTAACTTTTTCTTCTCTTTTCTTTTTTATTTTGTAGAGACGAGATCTCACTGTTGCTTAAGCTGATCTCAAACTCCTGAACTTAAGTGATCCTCCTGCCTCTGCTTCCCAAAGTGCTGGGATTATAGGTATGAGCCATTGCACCTGACCAGGAAACACATTTTATGATCATTTATTTGCTCCTGTTGTGGCATCAGTCTTCCTACAAAAGAAAGTCTGAAAACAGACTAGGTATTACAGAGATTCTAGGTTTTCTTCATGGTTCCAGATATTGTTTCTATCATCACTAGTCCACGAGAGGCCCTCTCTTACGGGTATATGTGTGTGTGTCTTTACCTATGTCCTTTATTTCCATTATTCACTTCCACTTCCCTCCCCCAGGTAACCACTCTACTCTTTGACCTAGCCTTTCTTTTTCTTTTGAGTTGTGGTCTCACTCTATCATCCAGCCTGGAGTGCAGTGGCTTGATTAGCGCTTACTGGAGTCTCAAAGTCCTGGGCTCAGGTGATCTTCCACCTCAGGCTGCCAAGAAGATGGAACTATAGGTCCATGCCACCATGACTGGTTAATTTTGGTGTTTTTGTAAAGATGCAGTCTCACCATGTTGCCTAGCCTGGTCTCAAACTCCTGGGCTCAAGCAATCCTCTCACCTTGGCGTCCCAAAGTCCTGGGATTACAGGTGTGAACCACTGAGCTGGACCTTGACCTATACTTGAATTTGCATGTGATTTTATAAAATCTGTACATTTTGCATGTGTATTTGTTTCAATCCACATATGTGTTATAGTATAATGTGCTACAGACAGGGACCCAAGAATTCATTGCCCAATTCAGCACATTTTAGAGAGTAAAGGAATTGCTGTTATCATTAATGTATTCAGAACAACAAGGGTATTTGAAGGCTTATAATCACCTTAACTATAGGCTTTGTTGTCTGTCTTCAGTTTTTAACTAAAGTAACATGTTTTTCAGCTCTCATAACAATAATACTACTATTGCTTGCCATATGTCAATAGCTCAAAGTATTTAAATAGATTAACTCAGAGCAACTCTTGAAGTCAATATTTTGATTATCCCATTTTATGGGTGAGTGAACTGAGGCACAGAGAGATTAAGTAAGATGTATAAGGTCACACAGCCAATGACCACTGAGCCAGCTGTGAAGCTAAATTCATGGGTCTGGATCTGGAGTTACTACTTGCAAACAAGATACTATAACATTTCCTAATTCAAAGATTCTGAGGGTCTTCAACTCTTTCATGTCTCATTGGGAAGGAAGCTTAAGTCTCTCTATCACAGTCAGTATTTATTACAAGTTTTTTTAATAATTTTTTTATTTTAAATATGTGGGGTACAATCCAGGTTTAGGTATACAAATGTTCATTATGCAGGTACTCTTGTTGATGAGGTGTGCCTCCCTCCCCTGGCAGTTTTCCTCTACTTCCAATCCCTTTCTTACAGTATTATCATAGTTGTTTAAGTCCTGCTTATTAGTAAAAACATGTGATACTTGGTTCTTTGTTTCTGTGATAGATCACTCAGTATTAAAGACCCTAAGTCTATCCAAGTTGCTATGAAGTTCAAAATCTTGTCCTTCTTTATGGCTGTGTTATATTTAATCAAGTATATGTACCACATTTTTAAAATCCAGTCTTCTTTTGATGGGCAGCATGGTTGGCTTCACATTTTTGCTCTTGTAAATAATGCTGCAATAAAAGTGCATGTGCAGTTATCTTTTTCATAGAGTGATTTGAGTTCCTCTGGGTATATTCCAAGTGGGAGATTGTGGGGTTTTATGGGAGGTCAATTTTTAGATCTTTTAGATCTTTTAGACACTGTTTCCACAGAGGCTATACTAGTTTACACTCCCACCAACAGTGTAGACGTGTTCCTTTTCACTGCATCCTCTCCAGCATCTGGTGTTCTTTTTTTAACTTTTAATTTTTTATTTTAAAGATGTGGGGTACAATTCAGGGTTAGGTATACAAATGTTCATTATTCAGGTACCCTTGTTGATGAGGTGTGCCCTCCCTTCCCCAGGCAGATTTCCACTACTGCCAGCCCCACCTACCCACCCCCACCCTCGCAATTTCCGGCTATTCCAATTTGTTCTTTTTTGAGTTATTGATGATCACCATCCTGACTGGGGTTAGGTGGTATCTCAGTGTGAATTTAATTTGCATTTTTTGATAACTAGTGAGGTTGAGCATTTTTTCATGTATCTGTTGGTTGCTTGTATGTCTTCTTCTGAGACTTGTCTATTCATATCTTTTGTCCACTTTTTTGCAAGTCTTTAGTAGATAACATTTCCTTTTTCAAAAGAAATTTGAGTATACATAAAATCTGATTTCTAGCCAATTATTTTCTGAATTTTTAAGGAATCTTTATCTTCCTTCATTAGTCTATCAATGTGATAAATTACATGGATAGATTTTTCTATAATTGGTATTCCTGGAATGAACTCCACATTATCATTATATACTACTTTGTAATACACTGTTGGATTGAGTTTGCTGATATTTCGTTAAGAACTTTTTTCAAGTAAGTTTTAAATGAACTTTTCTTTTAATATCTTTATTCAGTTTTGAAATCTAGGTTACAGCTTGGCTCATGAAATAAATTGTGCAGGTTTCTATATTTCTCTATTTTCTGGAACAGCTTGTATAAGATAGCAATTCTTTGGAAGTGTGGAAAAGATCACATGGAAAGTGCATAAGACTGGAGATTTGAGTAAATGAGGTCTCACCAAGTTGCCCAAGCTGGTCTTGATTCCATGAGTTCAGGCAATCCTCTCACCTCAGCCTCCGAAAGTGCTGGCATTACAGATGTTAGCCACCGCACCTGGCCTTATTTGTGGTTTTTTTTTAAGCTTTCAGCAAAATAGTAAAAACAATTCCTCCATAAGATAAATGCCTCTCTATGTATATCTTTTTGTATTGGCTAGCTCTTAAAAGTTGTAGTGTTTTCTATATTTTGTTTTGAGTTGGAGTCTCATTGTGTCACCCAGGTTGGAGTGTAGTAACAGGACTATGGCTCACCTCCTGGACTCAGGCAATCCTTCCACCTCAGCCTACCAAGTAGCTGGAACAGCAATTGCATGCAACTGTGCTCGGCTAATTTTATGACTTTTTATAGAGAGGAGGTCTTGCTCTGTTTCCCAGGCTGGTCTTCAACTCTTTGGTTCAAGCAGTTCTCCCGCCTTGGCTTCCTAAAGCGCTGGGCTTACAAGTGTGAGCCATGGTGCCCAGCCTTGTTATAATTATTTTTGATAGGTTGCCTTTTAGTCTTCCTAATATGGATAAGAATGGTTTATGTGTTGCAATGACAGTGTTGAAGTATTCTGTAGTTTTCTGTGTAGTTACTTTTACTCATGGGTTTTAGATCTTGAAATGTTTTCTTTTTGCAGGTTAGTGTGTGTGTGTGTGTGTGTGTGTGTGTGTAATTGAAGAACTCTCCTTAGCATTTCTCATTAGATTAGGTTTGTAATTGACAAAATCCCTCAGTTTTTGTTTCTTTCAGAAAGGCTTTATTTCTGCTTAATGTACAAAGTATAATTTTATGAGTATGATATTCTAAATTGGATTTTTTTCCTTCAGGACTTTGAATATGTCATCTACCTTCTCCCAGTCTGGAAGGTTTCCAGTGAGAAGTTTGCTGTCAGATGTATCCCTTAAATGGTATTTGCTTTCTTTATCCTGTTGCTTATAGGATCCTTTATTTATCCTTGACCTTTGAGATTTTGGTCTTTACATGTAGTCTTAATTTGGTTGAATATATTTGGTATTCTTTGACCCTTTTGTACCTGATTATTAATATATATTCTAAGTTTAAAGAATTTTCTATTATTAATTCTTTGATTAAATTTTCCACCCAGATTTTCTCCCTACATACACTTTAAGGCCAAAAACTCTTAGATTTGCCCATTTGTTGCCAGGCATGGTAGCTCATGCCTGTAATCCTAGAACTTTGGGTGGTTGAGGTGAGATGATTTTCTGAGCCCACATGCTCGATACCAGCCTGGCAAACATGGAGAGACCTTGTTTCTACAATAAAACAAAAAATGCTGGGCATGGTGGCACGCACCTGTAGTTCCAGCTACTTGGAAAGCTGAGGCAGTATTACCTGAGCCCAGCAGTTCAAGGCTGTGGTGGCCAGGATTGTGCCACTGCACTCTAGCCTGGGCCACAGAGTGAGACTCCGACTCAAATAATAAAAATAAATAAATAAATATTTGCACTTTTGTGGTTATTTTGTAAATCATATGTGTGTTTTATTCTTTTTTCATCTGACTGTGTTGTCATATAACTTGTCTTTTAGTTCACTAATTCTTTCTCTTGCTTGATCAGTTCTGCTCTTGAGAGACTCTGATGCATTTTAAGTGTCAGGTGATTTTTTAAAACTTCAGAGTTTCTGCTTGATTCTTTTTGAAAATTTCATTATCTTTGTTAAAGTTCTCTGAAAGAATTCTAAATTCCTTATCTGTGTTCTCTTGAAACTTTTTGAACTTCCTTAAGATAGCAATTTTGAATCTGCTGACTGAAAGGTCATATTTCTTGTCACTGTAATATCAGTCAATGGTTCCCTATTTCATCTGTTTGGTGAGGTCATATTTTCTTGGATGTTCCTGGTGTTCGTGAATGTTTATATCTACACATTGATGAGTTAGGTATTTATTGTAATTTTGCAGCCTGCTTTAGTTTGCACTCATCCTTCTTGAGAGGGCTTTCCAAGAACTCAAATAGAATTGTGGGTTGTGACCTAAGCCTGTAGTCATCTCAACCATTTCAGCAGTAGGAGGCATCTGAATTCCAGGAACACTGCAACTCTTGAGGGCTCCTAGATCTACAGCTTTGATGGACTTGGACTTGTGTAAGATAAGGACAATTTTTCTGGGTTACCATGCAAAGTCTCTTGCTCTCTTCCCTCTATTTCTTCCAGTCAGAAGGAGTTTTCATGTTAAACTTCCTGGAGTTGAGGGAGTGGTGACACAGGCATTCCCATGGACACCATGCCTGGCAGTGTCTGGTCACACCTGAAGCACTGAAGACCACAACAGTCCTTGGACTCACCCAGTGCTCTTGTCTGCCTTGGAGGACAGACTGTGCCACATAATCAGACTGAGCAAATTGAGCTCCAAGCTATATTATGCCCCTTGGGAGACATATGACAAGAAGGGTGCTCGCAACTGGAAGAGACTTTCCCAGCTTTGGACTCAGCTGATGGAGACACTGGGTCCAAAGTCACCTATGTGGAACGTGTTCAGCTTCCCTCACTCTGGCAATAGAACATCCTATGCCCTTATATCTTGTCAGTGCTGCTGTTGGACTCCTCCCAGTTGGGGTGCATATGCCAAAACTTTCTTTTTGGCCCCAGGAAACTGAAACCTAGGACTTTGTTGCCTCTTAAAGGGGAAACAGAGTCCATCTTTCCAGACACCTGCTCAGTGGGAATGGGAAAGGAAAATGTGATGAAGCAGGAGCAAGATCAAAGGGGACAAGTTGACTTGGGGAGTCAGTGAGACTTTGGGTATTTGTGTCCTAATGAGACAGAAATAGGAATCTTAACTTCAAAAGTGTTGTAGAAGTGCATGAGAGTATTAGCCTTGCACAGAGAGATAAAGAAATGGATAGAAATAAATGGAAACTCATATAAACAGTCTGATGTCATCCAAGATTGATTAACTGATTTTTTTCCCAATTTAAACCTAAGGAATACAAGGTTACTTTTGTGCAGGAAAAAAAGGCATGGCTTATCAGATCCATCAGGTTCATGCCCAGAAACATATGGCATTAAAATGAATCCAGGTTAATTCTTTTCTGTTCTCTATTTCCCTCTGTGCATGCATTACATCCTTGCTTTTATCTGAGGATGTTTAGTGGTTTAAATACACACTATGTGGGAACTGGGTCAGGAACATTCTAAGTTTGCAGTGAGCATTGGTTACTATGGTATAGCCCCCTTTTCTCAGGGGCCCTCACTGATACCTAGACTCTGAGACTAATGAGTGGATCCACAATTCTCATTTCTTGTCCACTGGCATGGCTGGGAAAAGACATCACTACAAATGGCATGGTCCCTTGCCCTGAAAGGACATATCCACAACCTATATTATCAAGAGCCTGTGGGCCGCATCAATACAAGCCTCATCATACAAGGTAGTGGTACTTTCTGAATAAAACTAGCCATGGCCAAGAAAGACATTCACATTCTTTTTTTTTTAAGCAAAATACTGAAATCGTAGATGGTATAACACGAAGTACTTCTACACTACATAAAAAAAAAATTAAACTCTGAGTGAAGGGCCTAGGTCATACCAATAAAAGGTCTTTTCTTAACATTTATCTTCTTTTCCTATCAAGAAAGACCAGTGCACCAAGTTTTGAAATCACATCTCATCAGAGGATGAATAATGATCAAGTGCCTGTAGGTAGCAAGTGACCTTCCCTGTGGAGAATGATTCCAAATAAAGGACACACAAGTGAAGGACCCAATTAGGGATTCAGGAACTGCTGGCATTTGGTGTGGACTTGTGTCCAGAGCCTTCGTTTTTCTGTAAAATGAGAATTATGATGCTCACCAGCTTACAGGATCCTTGTAGGGTCCAGTGACATCATGTTTGTTTGGTCTAGCCATGGGTTCTATCATGTAGTGGAAACACAATAAATGTATCTTTTTCTTCTTTTCCCTTTTAGTAAAAACCCCAGAATTCTTCCAGCCAGATACAAGAGCAACTGGGGTCCAGCATTCCACCTCAGGCTCCCAGGGGACCTCATAGATGTCTCATTTCTCAGACCAAGAAACTGAAGCCAAGAGGCATGAAGGGATATATCCAGCAATCTTGTATCTAGTCAGGTTGGGGACCTCAAAGTGAGCCCCACAGAGTTGGAAGGCCACTGGAGTTTGCCTTCAAATTCATGCATGAATTCTCTGAGTATCAGTAAGACCAAGTTTACCATTGCCCTAAGATGCTTTCCAAGAATAAATTGCTGGGGAGAAAAACTGTTTTTTAGTTCTTTTCACATCTGCCACCAGAGTGAGTGGTTATCCCAAAGAAACTCTGAATCTAAAACCACAAATATCTGTAAATTAATGTAAATTGGCCACCATGGTGCAGCCTTATTTCTGGAGCACCACAGGCTTAGCTCCTAAGAATTTCCTGGTGACAAGGTCTGTGTACTAGCAGAGGGAACAGCTGGCATGTGGATGGAGTCAGCCTCAAGTCTTGGCTGTTTTCTTGATCATGCAATGTTGTCCTTAAATGCCAAACAATAGCAGCCACATCAATGAAGGATTTATTATGCACCAAGCTTTGGGATCAGTGTTTTAATCCAAGGATAGAGATTATCCTTTACCCACTTGATAAATAAAGAGAAGGAGGTGGCATCCTATGCAGGAAATTTTTAAAAGTCAACAGGTTTATTACAAATAATCTCTAAGCCAACATATTACAATAAAAACTTACACAAGGCCAGGCTTGGTGGCTCAGCCTGTAATCCCAGTGCTTTGGGAGGCTGAGGTGAGTCAATTGCCTGAGCCTGCGGGTTCAAGACCCACCTGGGCTACTTGGTGAGACCTCATCTCTATAATAAATCAAAAAAATTAGCCAGGCATAGTAGCATGTGCATGTAGTTCCAGCTACTTGGAAGGCTGAGGCAGAAGGATCGCCAGAGTCCAGCAGGTCGAGGCTGCGGTGGCTGGGAGCATGCCACTGCACTCCAGTCTGGGCGACAAAGTGAGACTTCAACTCAAAAAAAAAAAGAAAAAACTTAAGCCAGATGAAGGAAACAGGAATAAATAACTATACTTAATATTCAAAGTAGGGGGCAGAGCTTAAGATGGCAACTGGACAAGTCTGACTGTGAAAGTCACCATGGAGGTAAGTGTCCATAAAGACTCTCTGCGTGAGTAGGTGTGTACTGGTGGGAGAGTGAAAGTCCATCTGAGGGAAAGCTCAGGTTCATGCACTCGGATCCCCTTCTGAGGGTGACTGCAAGTCCCCACCACCCTGAGCCTGGAATGCAGGCATGCAAGGTCATGTGCAGGATCATCTACAGCTCACAGCTCCTGAAAAGAGTCTGCTGAATCCAGCTGATTCTCATCACCTGGCACCTGGCCCATACCATCACCTGTTATAATGGATCAGCTGGAGCCCTAGATCTGATTAGTGGAGAGAGAGGATCAGGGAGAGCTGGAGAGGACCTCTATGCCTGGTGAGAAGACACTGACTGCAGTCATTTTCTCTGTCCCAGGACTAAGCAGAGATCTGCATTACTGCACCTAGCTCCACCTTGCCTCCAACTTGGTACCTAAAATAATCTCATCACACCAGGAGTAACAGAGTCCCCTCCCCCATGCTGGATCAGACATAGACAGGTCAGATCTGAGTGGCAGACTTGATAGGCAGCAAGCAGGGTGAGTCCATATTTGATCCACCCTCCTTCCAAAGTAGGCCTGGAGCATCTGATACTAGTTGTGAGCAACCCTACCTGCCTGTGCTGAGAGCAGACGAAAGGGGCTAGAGATCAGACCTGAAAAGACGTTGGACTTACAGGAATGATGTTAGAGAGTGAGTCTGGTTCCTTGATTTTTTGTTTGTTTGTTTGTTTGTTTTGACCGTTTGCTTTGCTCATTTTTGTTTGTTGTTTGTTTTGATCTTTATTTCTCTTTCTGTTTTTGATAACATTTTCATAGTTGCTTTATTTCTATTATTTTACTGTTTTTTTATTTCTTTCTATTGTTTAGACTTCCTGCTTTGTATGGGAAGAGTGTATCAATAGGCAGGATTTTCTTGGACTGTGTGTTTGTATGATTATCTGTATGTTTTAGGGTTTTTTTACTCTTTTCTGTCTTTGTGTCTTTTTTCATTTGTCAGTTGGTACGTCTGTCTGCTTTCCCTCTTACTGTTCTCTCTCTCCACTGTCCTCCTATCCTCTCCTTCCTTTTTCCATTGCTTTCCTTTTTCTTACCCCATTTTGCTTCCAGGGAGAAAACCTATACCCACCCCCTGCATGGACAGATTGTAAGGCAGTGGGAAGTGGGTCTCAGGGTGCCCATACACCTGTCAGTGGAAACTGGGTTCTGCAGATAGATATTGAATCACAGCTCCCCTCTCAATTAAGTCAAAAAACTGCAAAAAGTACAACCCCCAACCAATAGTCCAGCTTCAGAATTCAACAAAGCCAGAAGATTCACATAAGGACGAATAGGAGACTAGTAATCAGAAGTACAAGCAACCCCAGTAACCCTGAACAACAGAATTTTAAAAATCTACACAAATGAGGAAAAATCAAAAGAAGAATAAGGGTCTCACACATACCCCAGGGAGGTCAGACACTGAGAAAACAGGCTTTGGAACACAAACAATGAAGAGCCCACTGAATGACTGGTCTCAAACTACAAACCCAGATATCTAGACATTAATAGAGAGAATAAAAATAATTGAGTAGAGACAAAAAGAAAATAAGAAGGAGTTGATAACTGAGATAACAGCAGTAAAGAATACTGTGAATGAAATAAATAACAAACTGATAAGCATGGAAAACAGAATTAGTAAAGCAGGAGAAAGAATCTCAGAACTTGAGGACCAAAATACAGAACTAAACCAAACTGTCAAAAACATAGAAAAGAAACTTTAAAAGACAGAACAAAACCATCAAGACATGAGCGATTACTTCAAGAGGCCGAACCTAAGAGTAATTGAACTTCCTGAGGCAGAGAGACAGAGACCACCCTGGAACAAACATTTCATGCAATTATTCAAGAAAACTTCCCTCATCTCATCAGTGATGTGACCCTTCAAACACAAGAGATGCAGAGAACCCCTGTGAGACAACAAATGAAACACATAGTAATTCACCTACATGAAGTAAGTATAACAGAAAAAATACTAAAAGCAGCAAGAAAAAAGGTCAGACTACCTATTGGGGAAGACTAATTAGTATAGCAGTTCAGGCTAGGAAAGCTTGGAGACCAATCTTCAAAGTTCTCAAACATAAACAATTTCAACCAAGAATAGCCTACTCAGCTAAGCTAAGTTTCATCAGTGAGGGAGAGTTAAAATCTTTCCCAGACATTCAATCCCTATGAACTTACACTGCATCTAGACCAGCTCTACAAAACACCTAAAAAGAATTTAAACACAGAATAAAGGGAAAAAAGAATGACAAAGTTCTTCACAAGAGTGCAGGAAAAGGATTGAAAACACAAATGAATCAATCCAAAAATCAAAAAAAAGACAACAAACAAACAGGAACAACAACAACTCTATAAGAATCACATAACAGGGATAAACTTTCACATTTAAATAATTAAGCTGGATGTGAATGGACTAAATGCACCACTGAAAAGACATAGAATGGTAAAATGGATAAAATATCATCAGACAACAATATATTGTCTCCAAGAGACTCATCTCACCAGAAAGGACACTCACAGACTCAAAGTAAGGAAATAGGAAGCAAAATTTCAGGGGAACAGAACACAAAAGAAAGCAGGAATTGCAATCTTAATGTCAAACAAAATACCCTTTAACCTAACAAAAATTTAAAAACATACAGAAGGTCACTATATAATGATAAAGGTTCAATCCATCAACAAGAAATATCCATCCTAAACATATATGCACCCAACATAGGAGCACCAACTTTCTTAAAGCAGCTTCTAGGCAAACTTAAAAAAGATGTTGACTCTAACACTATCACAGCTGAGGACTTTAATACCCCACTCACAACCCAAGACAGATCATCAAGACAAAAAAAATCAGCAAGGAGATCTGGAACCTCAATGTGGCTCTTGACCAAATTGACTTAATTGATACCTACAGAACACTTCACCCAACAACCACAGAATATACATTCTACTCATCACCACATAGAACGTACTCTATGATCCACCACATCCTTGACCATAAATCAAAAATAAACAAATTTCATTAGATTGAAATTTTGCCATGCACCTTCTGAGAACACAGTGGAATAAAAATAAATATCAACACCAACAAAGTTCCCACAAAACCCACAAAGACATGGACACAAAACAGCATGATGCTCAGCAACTCCTGGGTCAGCATGGAAATCAAAATAGAGCTTAAAAATACCTGGAAACAAATGAAAATGAAGAAACATCGTACCAAATCCTCTGGGATGCCATGAAAGCAGTAGTAAGATAGGAATTCAGATCTCTACAAACACACATGAAGAAAATGGAAAGGTCACAAGTTAAGGGTAACAAGCCACCTAAGGAAGCTGGAAAAGCAAGACCACCAAAACTCTAACTTCAGCAAAAGAATCCAGATTACCAAAATAAGAGCCCAAATCTGGGACATAGAAAAAAAAGTTTAAAAAATTAATAAATGAAACAAAAGCTGGTTCTTTAAAAGGATAAACAATATCAATGGTCCCCTAGCTAGACTGACCAAGAAAAAGAGAAGAAAAATGTCCAAGTAAACTCAATCAGAAGCGCAAAAGATGAAGTCACAACTGACCCTGAAGAAATACAAAAGATTATCAGAGACTACTATGTACACTTGTATGGAAACAAGCTTGAATACCTAAAGGAAGTGGAAGACTTTCTCACATCACACAACATCCCCAGTTGAAACAAGAAGAAATCGAGACCTTAAATAGACCAACACAACCATCCAGAAAATTGCCTATGTCATAAGAAAACTGCCTACAAGAAAAGCCCTGGACCAGATGGCTTTCCAGCAGAATTCTACAAAACATACAAGGAGGAACTGATATCAACCCTATTGAAAGTATTCCAGGCAGTTGAGAAAGATGGAACTCCCACCAAATCATTTTATGAACCAAATATCATATTGATTCCCAATCCAGGTAAAGATGCAACAAAGAAAGAGAACTACAGGCCAATATCCTTGATGAGCATAGATGCTAAAATTCTCAATAAGATCCTAGCAAACCAAATTCACAACACATATCAAAAATCATCCACCATGCCCAAGTAGTCTTCATGCCTGGGATGCAAGCCTCATTCACATTCATAAGACCATAAATGTAATTAGATACATCAACAGATGTAAAAACAACAACCACATGATTATATCAGATGCAGAAAAAGCTTTTGATAAAATCCAGCACCCCTTCTTGATAAAAACCCTTGAACAGCTAGGCATACGGAGAACATACCTCAAAATAGTAAAAGCCATCTATGAGAAACCCACAGCCAGCATACTCCTAAATGGACAAAAAATGGAACCATTTCCCCTGAAAACTGGAACAAGACAAGGATGCCCACTCTCACCCTCCTGTTCAATATAGTTTGGAAGTCCTGGCTAGAGCAATCAGAGAAGAGAAGGCAATCAAGGGTATCCAAATAGGAAAAGAGGAAGTCAAGCTATCTCTCTTTGCAGATGACATGATCATGTACCTTGAAAACCCAAGAGAATCTGTCAAAAACCTCCTTACACTGATAAAGGGCTTTGGCAAAGTCTCAGAATATAAAATAAATGTGCAAAGGACAATTGCATTTCTTTACACGAATAATAAACAGAAACCCAAATAAAAACTACAATTCCATTCACAATAGCCACAAAAAAAATGAAATATCTTGACATCTTCCTAACCAGAAATGTGAAAGACCTTTACAATGAAAACTACAAAACACTGTTCAAAGAAATCAAAGATGACACAAACAAGTGGAAAAATATCCCATGCTCATGAATTGGAAGAATCAACATTGTGAAGATGTCCATCTTACCTAAGGCAATCAACAAATTCAATGCAATACCCATCAAATTACCAGCAACATTCTTCTCAGACCTAGAAAAAGCAACACAGGAATTCATATGGAAATACAAACAACCAAGAATAGCCAGAACAATCCTCAGCAAAAAAAACAAAGCAGGTGGTATCACATTACCAGACTTCAAACTTTACTATAAAGCTACAATCATCAAAACAACTTGGTATTAGTACAGGAGCAGGCATATAGATGAATGGAATATAATTGAGATTCCAGAAGAAAAACCTCAATTTCTCAACTGACTCATCTTCGACAAAGCCTCCACCACCTACCACTGGGGAGAGGAGAATCTATTTAGTAAATGGTGCTGGGAAAACTGACTGACCACATGCAGAAGATTGAAACAGGACCCCTATCTATCCCCATACACAAAAATTAACTCTAAATGGATCAGAGACCCAAATGTAAAACCTCAAACCATAAGAACCCTAGAATATGAAGGACATACCCTCATGGAAATTGGAACTGGCAACCAGTTCCTGAACAAAACCCGAAACCCACAGGCCATAAGAGATAAGATAGACAAGTGGGAACTCATTAAACTGACAAGCTTCTGCAAAGCCAAAGAAACCATCAAGAGAGCAGGGAGACAGCCTACAGACTGGGAAAAAGTATTTGCCAACTCCAGGTCTGACAAAGGCTTAACATCTTGAATCTACAAGGAACTCAAATGTGCTGAAAAGAAAAAAACAAACAATTATAAAATGGGCAAAAGATATGAACAGACACTTCACAAAGGAAGACATCTGAGCAGCCAACAGACACATGAAAAGATATTCAACCTCACTAATCATGAGGGAGATGCAAATCAAAACCACACTAAGATACCACCTCACTCCAGTCAGAATGGCAATTATCAATAATAACAGTTGCTGGAGAGGGTGTGGTGAAAAGGGAACACTTCTACACTGTTGGTGGGAGTGTAAACTAGTGCAACCTCTGTGGAAAACAGTATGGTGATTCCTAAAAGCTCTCAATATTGACCTCCCATATGACCCCACAATCTCCCTACTGGGAATATATCCTAAAGAACTCAAATCACTCTATCAAAAAGATACCTGCACACATATGTTTATCACAGCATTGTTCACAATAGCAAGAACCTGGAAGCAACCATGCTGTCCATCAAAAGAGGACTGGATTAAAAAAATGTGGTACATATACACGATGGAGTACTATGCAACCATAAAAAAGAACAAAATCATGAATTTCGCAGCAACCTGGATGGAACTAGAGTCTATAATACTGAGTGATCTCTCACAGAAACAAAGAGTATCACATGTTCTCACTCATATAGTGGAGCTTGAACATCCAATGTAATACTATCAGAAAATGACTGACAGTGGTGGGAAACTATGGGGGGTGGAGGGGAAAGGAGATGGGATTGACGATAGTAAACATCTGTCCGGGGATGGGGAGACACCTCTTATCAACAAGGGTGCCTGAAGGAAGCATATTTGTATACCTAACCCTTAACTGTACCCCGCAATATCATAATAAAAAATATTGATTAAAAAATTTTTTAAAAAATAGAAAACTGGATGGCAGCTCTACAGGTTGCAGTGATTGTAAATTCTGGCTGAAAATTAAAATAATCTGAAGCTTAAAAAAAAAGAAAGAAATATTTTATCAAGCATAAAGGAATTAATTTGCCAAAAAATAAACAACTAGAAAGTCCTCTTATAAAACATTCAGTCAAACCAATATTTTTCTTAACAAATAGCTCATTTTTATGTTTTTCATATTTTTTCTTTAAAAACTCACTTTTTAATATTATGGATACAGAATTGCATATATTAATTAAAATTTCAAACTCTTAGTAATGTTACATTTTAGTGAAAAGTTAGGGAAAAAAACATGAATTTTTCCATTGCATATCAGTATGTTAGATAAGAACTGTTACAATTTAAAATCTTAAATGGAAATGACCCAGATGTTTAGTGAATACCTATTATTTAGTTTAACATAACCTTAAGATTTGAAATTACATGAAGAGTTCATTTATAAACATTGGTCTAATTTACTCTACTCAATTTATTTATTTTTAACAGTTTACCTCTATTACTTCTGAGAACAGAGATATTAGACAATCCTAGTCATGATTTAAAGTTATTTCTCAGTTAGCAATTTTTATAGCTTGTAAATATCAAGTGTTTACCTAAGTAAGAAGCTTACAGTTAAATGCATGGGCATCTTGTCAATAATTCAGAAAATAGACACTGCAGCTTTCATTAACTCAGCAATATTAAACTAATGTTCTTTATCACAGAATTGCAGAAACAAAGGTTATTTTATTTTAGGTTGGATTTATAAGTTTATGATCTCAAACCACCTAGTAAAGGCAAAAATATAAAATGGTCTGACTAGCATATCTAGGCAAAAGTGTATTTTGATGAATTTGAAGACTTTTTTGAGTTGGAGTCTTACTCTGTCACCCAGGCTGGAGCGCAGTGGCACACCCACAGACCCAACATCAACTTCCTGGACTCAGGTGATCCTTCCACTTTAGCCTCCTGAGTAGCTGAAACTACAGGTATGCCCCACCATACCGGGCCAATTTTTTTTTTTTTTTTTAGAAAAGTCCTCTCTATGTTGCCCAGGCTGGTCTCAAACTCCTAGGTTCAAGCAAACCTCCTGCCTCAGAATCCCAAAGTGCTGAGAGTGCCCAGTCAATTATCTCTTTTTTTAATCAACAGCAGACACTTTGGCTCTTTGATCTAGTAGCATCTCTTCTACCTCTATATTTCTCATCTTGGTAGCCTCTTCAAGTGGTGTCTCACCATCCTTCATGCATACTTCAGAATCAGAGTTCCCTTAAGATATCCCTCACCTTTGTTGCATTTCCTCACCAACAGCCTCACTCAAAACCTTTTCATTGTCCTGACCTCTGATGTCTATATCAGCATCTTTGTGGAGAAGTACTGGAACAATCTCAACATGACCACCTCTGCTGTGGCAATCAGCACAACTTCCCCTATCCTGTCAGGTATGTTCACATATGTTCCAGCATTGATCTGACACTGTGCAATCTCCACAGGTCCCTCCTTTGATGTAGCCATCAAAGATGTCCTTCCATCCTTAAGTCCATGCCAACATCCCATTTGTACAGTTTAACACTATCGTTGCAGTTTTCAAACAATCTTAAAGAGTTTGAATAATTCCTGCAATGGCCAAAAATGACCCTGGGTGTAATTTTTTTGCCCATCAGTTAAAAAATGTCCATGAGAATGGGTCATACATTTTGAATGTATGGAGGCCAAGAGGGTTTCCCAGATCCTAAAATTCTCAGGATCCCATTCCATTTTTATTAATAGCTCAAGAACAAAGAAAACCCTGAAAGTTCTGTCATAGATTTTTTTGAGTTGGAGTTTCACTCCATCACCCAGGCTGGAGTGCAGTAGCATGATCACAGTCACCACAGCCTCAACCTCTTGGGTTCAGGTGATCCTTCCTCTTCAGCCTTCCAAGTAGCTGAAGCTACAGGTGTGTGCCACCATGCCTGGCTAATTTTTTTATTTATTGTAGAGATGAGGTCTTGCCATGTTGCCCAGGCTGGTCTTGAACCCATGGACTCTCGCCTCTACCTCCCAAAGTGCTGGGATTACAGGCTAAGCCAGGAGATCTGGCTTCCCATGCAAACTTTAAAACAGGCATGTAGACCAAACAAAATGTTAAAACAGACATGAAGAAAAAAACTAAAGGTGAATTCACTAAAGGAGACATGCCACACAGACAGAGCAAAAGTTCTGTAGACATCAGAATACTTGGCCAAACACAGTAACTCATGCCTATAATTCCAGCACTCTGGGAGTCAAAGGTAGGAAGATTGCTTGAGGTCACAAGTTTGAGACCAACCTGACCAAGAGGGTGAGACACCAACTCTATTAAGGAAAAAAATAATAATAAAAATCAGAATATTCACTAGGAGAATGCCCTTCTCATACCAAAATGTGCTTGTCAGAAAAAGAAAAAGTCTTGCATTGTCCCAGAAGGGATGCAAGTTTCTTTACCTAAGGTGGCCTTATTACCAAACCAAATACCAAACAAAACAAAAGAAGTCACCAAAAAAAATGAGTGTCTGAGAATCTGAGAAGAAAGTCCCCAGGGAAGAAGTGACTCATGGAAGCAGAGAGTGACAAGCATCAGGAGAAACCACACCCAGTTCCAGGGACCTATGATCCATCCAAGGTGAGCTCCTTTTATTCTCACTTTTAGACACCAAATGATGTCAACCAAAATAGCAAACACAGAGAGATACTCACTAAGGGAAAATGGTATTTATTCAGAATAATCACTGAAATGGGAATAGTGTTGAAATGAGCTAAATCAGTTAATAAAATCAAATTGCTAGCAAAATAATAATATTAACCAGCTTACTCCATTTTGTTTAAAACTTTTATCTTAGTTACTTGCCTGACCTAAGAATCAATGCCTACATGTGATTACAGGAACGTTCCCATGACCACAGACCCCCAGCTTTGTCTCCTTTGGGCAGGTCATGCTGACCATTTCCTGCTGACTGCTATAAAATTCCTTAGTCATAAGTTCCATGTAATTGTATGCTTTGTTAACTGAAATCAAATGTTACGCTTTGCAAAGCTCCATTGTTACATTTTTATATTTTGTTCTTATCTTCCATTAGTAACCTAACCAAAGTAACTCCATTGTGTAATGATTCTTCTTCCTTATCTCTATGTAACTACCTTAAACTATATCTTGATGGCAGAACTCCAGGGACTTTCTGGATACTGGCTATATCTAGGACATAAAATTAATCAAAGCTCCCTAACAATCAAAAGTCCCCATTTTGGTTGCCAAGTTGTTAGTTAATAGTTGCTATGGTCACTAAGTTGCTACATAGCCCATACTGCAAATTTTACCTATAAAAGCTTGTCACAAACTACACCAATTTGTCAAGAGTTTTTCCTGCCGTTTGCCTGCTCTTGACCTATGTGTTAATAAAAAAAAACTCATAATTAATTAAACTTAGCTTGCTGGCGTGACTACTTCTCACTTACTCGGTCATAACAGTATGGGTACATTAAGGGAAATAAAATAAGACAAGATTTTTCAAAGAAACAATGAGGGAGATTGTACACATTGTTCTGAAACCAGGATCTTTGACTGTAGGATCCAAACCAAGGTAGGTAAGCAGCTGCTGGGAAGATATGCCTGAAGAAGTATTTTTGTGTGTGTAAGATTATGATGCCATTTGTACAAGGTTGTACTATTTGCAATTGTATGTGATGATTCTTGTGATCAGGTGTACATGAGTGAGACCTCATTCTTCATAGCCTTCCCTGGCTGTTCTTTCTCAGAGCCTGACACAGAGGACTCCATTTTGATACTGAAAACTTTCACAATAGAAAGATATTTCCACCTAAATGATCACAGTAATTTGGGTTATCCTCTACCTTAAATGACCAGATAGTTCTCTTTATATGCTAGTGATATGTTTAAGTTAGGGTCACACATACATGAAAGAACCCTTTACAAACAGTTTTTCATGATTTCCCAAATCCCACCATACAAAGGGATTCTGGAATTTATTTTTCATCAGAAATTTTTTTCCTCCTCCAAGAGTCTCTGAATTGGCAAAAATTACTAAATAATATTTTAGCAATGGTTGAAAAAAATTTAATGGTGATTTGAATTCTCTTCAAGCTGTGTAATCTAGGATGAATCATTTAGCCCCAGTAATACTCCAAAATACAAGAGTTCTTGATACCATTGCATCTCAAGAGAGAAGCTTGCCCACTAATTAGTAAGAAATGTTGGCTTCATATTAACTTTGAAGACTTGTTGTCCAAATTAGAAAGTCCTTCAACAACAAATTATCAGTTTTTTTAATTAAATCATGACTGACTCTCCCAGTGATTTGTTCAGTTTGTCAAATCTGGTCTCCTGAGAAACTTGGGTCAGAGGAATTTTTCAATCCTTGGATATCATTCTCCTTAGAGGAATTGTGTTTGTAATCCAGGTGCCTTGTGTTCTCTCAACAGTTTATAATGCTTTCCAGAAGTGCCATCATCCCAAATGATTGACATGAGGGTGAGACAACCAACACTCACTATGTACTTGGTGAGAGCAACTTGGTGACTCTGAAGTATAGTGTACCTGTTGATAAGGATGCTATTCCCTGTCTATTCTCCCAGTGACTACCTAAATAATGGTAACTGAGCGTAACAACTGAATGTAGGCCATATGGTCACACCCTCAGCTTTTACAGAGAATGATCAAAGAGACAGAATAGTTAAAATTAAAATGGTGACCAGTTTGAAAACTTTGTGAGCAAATAAAACCAATTAGAACATAAAAATAGCCCTAACTCAGCTTAAACTGCACATATGAGAAAAACTTAACTAGAATCACTCTGGTAATTCATTTTTTGTGAGAGTTTTATCCTCAGTAGTAATCAAAAAATCAAAGTTCTTGACACTTTACCTGCTCAACAGAAATGGACTTGTAACAATATCAGTGAGAAATGTTGCATTTGGTAAGAACTTGTTAGGCAGAAGCAAACCTTAAGCTCAGCCAATCCTAAGCAGTTCACTAGCATATGATTATGTGATTAGTGACTTTTCAACAAGGTGACCTAAACCACAAAACAGGAATCTTGTGACTGGAACCAGTTGAATGATTTCTTTATTTTGCATCCTCATTTTTTTAATAAATACTTGCCTCTGATTATTGGTCATCAGAACATTAAACTTTTTTGTATCTGGTGTTCTCCAAATCATGAGTTGCATTTTATTCAAATAAATTCTTTAAAATGCTGTTATGCCTCACAACATATGCCTTATTCTTTTACAAAGGGTCCTGGAAAATACCTTGACCTTATTGCTGCCTGGAATGGAAGTAACTAACACCTAGACCCACCCTGCCATACCCACACCCTAAATTCTCACTCTAAGTTTTACATGTGTGTGTGTGTTTTTTTTAACATATTTTGTAAGAGTTAGGTATACAAATGTGCATCATTCAGGCACCCTTGTTAATAAGGGGTATCTCCCCGTCCCCAGACAGATATTGACTACCATTAGTCCCACCTCCCTTCCCCTCCCCACGTGCCCCCATAATTCCCCACCACTGTCAGTCCTTTTCTTGTAGTATTATGATAGATATTCAAGGTCCACTATATGAGTGAGAACATGTGATACTCAGATCTTTGTTTGTGTGAGAGATTACTCAGTATTATATACTCTAGTTCCATCCAGGTTGCTGCGAAATTCATGATTTTGTTCTTTTTTTACGGCTGCATAGTATTCCATCATGTATATGTACCACATTTTTTTTAATCCAGTTCTCTTTTGATGGATAGCATGGTTGCTTTCAGGTTCTTACTATTGTGAACAATGCTGCGATAAACATGCGTGTGCAGGTATCTTTTTGATAGAGTGATTTGAGTACCTCAAGGTATATTCCCAGTAGGGAGATTGCAGGGTCATATGGAAGGTTGATATTGAGAGCTTTTAGGAATCTCAACACTGCTTTCCACAGAGGTTGCACTAGTTTACACTCTCACCAACAGTGTAGTAGTGTTCCCTTTTCACCATATCCTCTCCAGCATCTGTTATTTTTTGAGTAATTGATAATTGCCATTCTGACTGGAGTTAGGTGGTATCTCAGTATAGTTTTAATTTGCATCTCCTTGATGATTAGTGAGGTTGAACATTTCTTCATGTGGATGTCTTCCTTTGAGAAGTGTCTGTTCATATCTTTTGCCCACTTTATAATGGGGTTTTTTGTTTTTTGTTTTTCTTTTCAGCACATTTGAGTTCCTTGTAGATCCAAGATGTTAGGCCTTTTTCAGACATGGAGTTGGCAAATACTTTTTCCTAGTCTGTGGATTGTCTCCCTGCTCTCTTGATGGTTTCTTTGGCTTTACAGAAACTTGTCAGTTTAATGACCCCTATCTATCCCCATACACAAAAATTAACTCTAAATGGATCAGAGACCTAAATGTAAAACCTCAAACCATAAGAACCTTAGAAAATGCAGGACACACCCTTATGGAAATTGGAACTGGCATCCAATTCCCAAACCAAACCCAAAACACATGGGCCATCAGAGATAAGATAGACAAGTGGGATCTCATTAAACTGCTCATGTGTTTTCACAGAAGGCTTGACCTTAGTCGTGAAGAGCAATCACACCTTCTTGGAACCTCTCTGCCTCCCTGAATGATCCACTGTGTTTGCTGACATAAAGTGCAACTAGCCATTGGAGAAAATCACATTTCTATTCCCTTTTCTTAGAAGATAATATCATTGGCTTTATGAAGCTATTTTAACTTTGGAATATATTGACAATTTTTATGTGATCAAATATCCCTACTCATGACACTTCCAAGCTTTGTTTTTTCTGCTTAATGTCAGGGGGAGATTGAATCCTTCTGTGTCTCACACTTAAGACCATAAAGGTCACATATTAGTAAAATTCCATCATTGTTTATGGTATTCATCAATTTATGAATCCTTCACTTTCATCCTATTGCTAATCCTTTCCTTTTCATGATTACCTATCTGTTTAAATAAATTAATCTGGAGAGAATAAAAAAACCTAATAAGGATTAAGTGGGTGGAGATTCAGAAACTAATCAGATATCACTTTCTGGTTGGAAGACACTAGTTGAAAAGAGGTAGCATATTGGGCAGGTCAACAAGTGCATCTGAGGAGCTGCTGGGGAGGCCCAGAAATTTGGAGCCTGGAGTCACTGCCTGGCTTCAGTGAGCTGTGAGTCCCCTGCCCACTGCATCAGATCTGATAAGTTCTGGCCCTCCATGAAGATTCACCATTATAATCAATCATCAGCCAGACGTGTCCAAGTTAAAAAGCCAGAATTTTTCTTTTTCTGTCTTTTTCTATGAAAAGATATAAGCCTTTGATTGTGTCTGTACGTGCAGTGTTGCCTTCCTCATAAACATTTCAGTTTGAGCTTGGTTTATGTCTTTTTATTTTTAATTTTAAATTTTTTTAAAATTGAAGTCTCACTCTGCTGCCCAGGCTGGAGTGCAGTGGCATGCTCCCAGCCACCACAGCCTTAACCTGCTGGACACAGGTGATCATTCCACCTCAGCCTTCCTAGTATCTGAAACCATAGGCACATGTTACCGTGCCCAGCTAATTTTTTGATTTATTGTAGAGATGAGATCTCACCATGTTGCCCAGGCTGGTCTCAATTCTCTCATTTTGGCCAACCAAAGTGCTGGAATTATAGGTTTGAGCCATCTTGCCGGCCTTGTTTATTGAACTTGCTTCACCAGTTCAATTTTTTTTAAGAAAAATTTAAAACAATCCATTGAAATTTTATTTCTTTTTATTTAAACATTTGGGTGCCCTTAAAATATGGTTTTTCGATTTGGGGATTTCCAGTAGAAGCTTTCATTTTAATGAAAAACTTAAAAATGTTCTATGCAATATTGTTAAGAGTGGAGTCTTTGTTCTAATATGGGTTCTATGCCTTCCTCTAATCACATTTCTAAGTGGTCAGTTCTAAAAATGTAGGCATGAGCATTGGGATCTACATCTGAGAGTTAATGTTTTCCATCTCTAACTTGTCATGCTCAATAACACTGTAACATGACTTTTACATTTCCTCATTTAGTTTTTAAAAATGCAAAGAAATGAAAACCTATCATAGGGATGTCCCCTTAATTATTCCCAGTCATGTTGGGCACTGAGAATGTGGGTTGTGTTGGGTCACATGACATGCCCGCATGTATTCCCTAGGGGCTTGAGTGACAACCAGTAATATCCCCAAATAGGGTAAGTGATAGACCGTAGGCTCTTTGGCCCCCTTTCCCAGTTTGTATAGAATTCAATAGAGCACTTGATAGAAGTGAATGGGCTAGTGGCCACCTTGTCCTTCTTTTGCACTTGTGGAAATATTTTCCTGGTAGCAGCATGGGAGTGACTTTGTGACCATTGAGTGCACAGTGGAATTGGTATAAGCTGAAGACTATTCCACTTTGTCAGAGCAGTGTCATTGGGCCTAGGAAAAAATAGGGTTGCTCAGGCATGGCCAGAGCAGGATGTCTTTTCTCTGAATGAATCCCCTGATTTTCTTTCATTGCAGAATCATGATGAGCCTCTAGACCCCACCCAGACTCCCAGCGCAGAGCCTGCTGGGGAAAGAGGCCATGGGCTATATCTGTTCTGGAGGAGCTGCCCATGGAGCTCTTTCCACCCCTGTTCTTATAGGCACTCACCAGGAGATGCAGTGAGACACTGAAGGTGATGGTGCAGGCCTGGCCTTTCCCCTGCCTTCCTCTGTGCTCCCTGATGAAGACGCCTAAAAGGTAGATCTTACAAGTTGTGCCGGATGGGTTGCTTTCTCAGAACATTCACCCCAGATGAGGTGACCCAGGTGTCCTGCTAGGGAGGGTCCAGGAGTTCTGGGAAGGGACAGTTGAGCCAGTTAGAGTGGGGGTCATAGGACAGACCAGAGGCTTCAAGTTGTGCCAGTGAGGAAGTTCAGAGATGCCTTGCCCTCTAAGCCTCTTCTGGAAAGAGGTCCCCGACAGTAGGACTGCTTACCATGCAGGGACCACTGAGGGAACAAGAACCTTACTCCTCCCACTGGAACTTAAAGTTACTAGAAGTGGAGACCAGGTTTGATCAAAAACGAAAGGGGCTGAAGAAAAGTTAGGGAGAGGGAGAGTATGTGGGGATGGAAACAGTTGATGTCTGTGGTGTGGGGTATAAGCTTAGGTCAGAGGTGAATTTCTGGCCTAAATGCTAAGAATCTCCTTTTTTTACCCCGTTGAGGAGGTAGAACCTGCAAGTGTTAGATTTACAGAATGTTGATTAGAATTTCTGGAGTGTATGGTCTGGAGCTCCTGTATGCTCCCCAAAAACCATGAGGAAGAGGAAAACAGTGGAGGACTACCCATGGAGAGGAAGACACCAGCCATTGAAGGTGTTCGTAGACCTTCATCTCAAGGAAAGAAACTTGGGTGATTTCTTTATCTTCCTCTTTCTGTGGGCCAAGCAGAAAAGATTTACTTCACAGATGCTGTAAGAACCTGAAGATATTTGCAATGTCCATCAAAAATATCAGAAAGGCTCTACAACTGGCTGATCTGGGTTGTATCCAGGAGGTGGAAGTGAATTACACCCTGGCACAGTTTGCTCCTTACCTGGGCCAGATGAATAATCACCAAAAATTTGTCCTCCCCAACATCTTTGTTTCTCCCTACATTACCCCAGAAAAGAAGGAGGAGTTTGTTGCCCAATTCACCTCTCAGTTCCTCAAGCTGGACCACCTCCAGAAACTCTATATGGACTCTCTGTCCTTTCTTGAAGGCCACCTGAACCAGCTGCTCAGATAAGGAAGGAGTTGTCTCTGCAGAACAGAATGTAGTCTTTTTTTGTTACAGTAAATACTGAAGGACATCTGCTGTGTGCCAGCCAGTGGTGATGTCACAGGGAAGAAGATTCTAGAATGTCAACATACTGTGGTGTTCACTGTTCTACCCTGATGTGGTCATCACTTAACCATCCCAATATACGCTGAAGTATAAGATATGGTAGATGCATTGGAGAAGGTCACAATACTAGAAAGTTATCAATTGGGAGGCTCAAGTCTAGGGCAGGCGTATTTGTTAATTCCTACTACAATTAAGTTGGAAAGCATATCTAATCTGCATCTGCAAATTTCAAAATTTTGTCCTCACAAGCTTAGTGAGCATAAATGAGCCTGATACTAATTCCTGTTAATCAAAGGTTGTTTTGAGCAGCAGGTAAGATGATTAACATATGGGAAATTAATGATTCTGGAATAGAGGGTGATGAAGTAGGCGTGAAGAACAGTAAAAGTGATGGATGGTTTGCTGATGCTTCAGGCATGTCAGTAAGCCCTGCAGGCTGGAAACCCAAGCTAATGTTGCTGGATCCTGCCTGGGTCTGTCCTATATACATTTGAGTTGGAGTCTCACTCTGTCGCCCAGACTGGAGTGCAGTGGTCGCTCCCGGCCACCACAGCCTCGACCTGCTGGGCTCTGGTGATCCTTCTGCCTCAGCCTTTAAAGTAGCTGGAACTACAGGGCGCGCTACCATGCCCAGCTAATTTTTTGATTTATTGTAGAGATGAGGTCTTGCCAAGTTGCCCAGGCGGGTCTCGAACCCGCGGGCTCAGGCAATCCACTCACCTCGGCCTCCCAAAGCGCAGGATTACAGGCAGGGCCACCAAGCTCGGCCTATTTATTTATTTAATGAATCAGAGTCTCACTCTGTCATCCAGATTGAAGTGCAGTGGCATACTCTCAGCTACCGCAGCCTTGATCTGCTGGGCTCAGTCAATCCTTCTGCCTCAGCCTTCCAGGTAGGTGGAACCAAAGGTGGGTGCCACCACACCTGGCTGATTTTTTTTTTAATTATAGAGAGGAGATCTCACCAAGTTGCCCAGGCTGGTCTTGAGCCACTGGACTCAGGCAATCTATAGACATGAGCCACCACACCTGGCAATTGGTGGTATTTACAGATGAAGAAAGTTAGGTTAAGTGATTCTGTGGGCTTGACCCAGTTACATGAGTGGTGGTGAAAGGACTTGGCTTCCTTTTTGTTGTTGTTGTTGGAGTCCCACTCTGTTGCCCAGAATGGTGTGCAATGGCACACTCATGACCATTGCAGCCTTGACCTGTTGGGCTCATGCCATCCTTCCACTTCAGCCTTCTGAGTAGCTAGAACCACGGGCACGTGCCACCACTCTTGGTTAATTTTTTGATTTACTGTAGTGACACGATCTCACCAAATTGCCCAGGCTGGTCTCAAATCCGTGAGCTCAGGCAATCCTCTCACCTCCTCCCGAAGTGCTGGGAATACAGGCATGATCCACTGCACCTTGTTGACTCAGCCTCCTAGGAGGCTGAGGTAAGTAACTAGCCTTGTCTTCCCCAGTATCCTGAGTTTTGACCAAAATATGGTCAGATCAACCTTGAGCTTGGGGAAAATCATCATCTTTCACTTGAAGCTATTTCCTTCCACTCCTCACTACCATTCCCCAGGACTGACTGCTTGTGTCTCCTCAGGTGCCTGAAGAACCCCTTGGAGACCCTGGCAATAACTAACTGCCTGTTGTCTGAATCAGACCTGAGGCATTAGTCAGCTGAAGGCCCTGGACCTCAATGGCATCAGACTGACCCATTTCAGCCCCAAATCTTTCCACATTCTGATAGAAAAGACAATTGCCACCATCCAGACCCTGTACTTAGATGATTGTGGGATCACAGATTCCCAACTGAACACCATCCTGCCTGCCCTGAGCCGTTGCTCTCAGCTCACCACCTTCAGCTTTCATGGAAATCCCATCTCTATGGCTGCCAGGGGAGCCTGCTGTTCCACGCCATCAGGATGAGCATATTAAACCTAGAGTTGTACAATGTTCCTCTGGAGATTTGTGGTGGCTTGGGTGTGCTCCACAACATAATTGCCCAGCTTCGGGATGAGCTGATGAAGACACTGAGGAACTCAGGAATTTCCAGGAAGATCTTATTCTGTACCATCCCCTCCTCTCACTGTGGCAACAGTGCATTCTATAGCCTGGAACCCTGTCACTGCTGCTGTTGGATGCCTGCCTAGTTGGGTGCATATCTCAAAAGTGTTCTTCAATACATTTGGAAACTGTCTAGAGTGTAGGTAACCTGAGGGTAAAGCCCATTCTTTCAGAAGTTTACTCAGTGTGAATGGGAAACAATGGTGATGCAGCAGGGGGCAGGCCCCGTGGAGAAATGTTAACCTTAGGAGTAAACTGTACCTTTGGGGATATGTGTCCTGTAGAGTCAGAAATAGGAATCCGAGTTTCTTTTTTTTTTTTTTTTTTTATTATGAAGTTGTGGTGTACAGTTAAGGGTTAGGTATACAATTGCGTTTCATTCAGGCACCCTGTTGATATGGGGTGTTTCCCCGTTCCCAGAAAGATATTTGCTACTGTTAATCCCATCTCCCTCCCCCCACCATAGTTTCCCAGTACGGTCAGTCATTTTCGTATAGTATTGCATTGGATGTTTAAGGTCCATTATATGAGTGAGAACATGTGATACTCGGATCTTTGTTTCTGTGAGAGGTAACTCAGTATTATAGACTCGAGTTCCATCCAGGTTGCTGCGAAATTCATGATTTTGTTCTTTTTTATGGCTGCATAGTATTCCATTGTGTATATGTACCACATTTTTTTAATCCAGTCCTCTTTTGACGGGCAGCATGGCTGTTTCCAAGTTCTTGCTATTGTGAACAACGCTGCGATAAACATGCGTGTGCAGGATCTTTTTTATAGAGTGATTTGTGTTCTTCAGGATATATTCCCAGTAGGGGGATTGGGGGGTCACATGGGAGGTTGGTATTTAGAGCTTTTAGGAATCGTCACACAGCTTCCCACAGAGGTTGCACTAGTTTACACTCCCACCAACAGTGTAGAAGTGTTCCCTTTTCACCACACCCTCTCCAGCAGCTGTTATTTTTTGACTTGTTGATAATTGCCATTCTGACTGGGTTAGGTGGTATCTCAGTATGGTTTTGATTTGCATCTCCCTGATGATTAGTGAGGTTGAACATTTCTTCATGTGTTTGTTGGCTGCTTGGATGTCTTCCTTTGTGAAGTATCTGTTCATATCTTTTGCCCATTTTATAATGGGGTTGTTTGTCTTTTTCTTTTCAGCATGTTTGAATTCCTTGTAGATCCAGAATGTTAAGCCTTTGTTGGACCTGGAGTTGGCAAATACTTTTTCCCAGTCTGTAGGCTGTCTCCCTGCTCTCTTGATGGTTTCTTTGGCTTTGCAGAAGCTTGTCAGTTTAATAAGTTCCCACTTGTCTATTTTCTCTCTTATGAGCTGTGGGTTTTGGGTTTTGTTCAGGAATTGGATGCCAGTTTCAATTTCCATGAGGGTGTTTCCTTGATTTTCTAAGGTTCTTATGGTTTGAGGTTTTACATTTAGGTCTCTGATCCATTTGGAATTAACCTTTGTGCATGGGGATAGAGAGGGGTCCTGTTTCAATCTTCTGCATGTGGTCAGCCAGTTTTCTCAGCACCATTTACTGAATAGGTTCTCCTCTCCCCAGTGGTAGGTGGCGGAGGCTTTGTCAAAGATGAGTTGGTTGAGAAATTGAGGTTTTGCTCCTGGAATTTCAATTCTATTCCATTGATCTAAATGCCTGTTCCTATACCAATACCAAGCTGTTTTGATGATTGTAGCTTTATAGTAAAGTTTGAAGTCTGGTAATGTGATACCACCTGCTTTGTTTG
>NW_007081420.1:0-314 GCF_000164805.1 Carlito syrichta
AGGGGCCTGCACACACTGCCACCCCCGCCGCACTGCCATGGGATCACTGGGCCACCCCCCCTCCCCCGAAGCTTTCTAAGACTCTGCAGTCCCCTCAAATCCTTTCTCTTTTCAGATATCCTGGTGCTTTTCTGTAATTTCTAAAATAAATCACAGGACCCTACGTAAAGGAAAGACCTTTCTCTCATCACCCTAACCCAGCACGAAGGCTGGAGTGCTGGGGGCCAGATCCCAGCCGTCTTGAAGCCAGCCTTCCACGGCGTCACCGTGACCAGCCTCAGGCCCCAGTGCTTAGACTGTTCCAGTTTACATCA
>NW_007081421.1:0-418 GCF_000164805.1 Carlito syrichta
AATATCAACCTCCCATATGACCCTGCAATCCCCCTACTGGGAATATACTCTGAAGAACCCAAATCACTCTATCAAAAAGATACCTGCACACGAATGTTTATCGCAGCATTGTTCACATAGCGAGAACCTGGAAGCAACCATGCTGCCCATCAAAAGAGGACATGATTAAAAAATGTGGTACATACACACAATGGAATACTACGCAGCCATAAAAAATGAACAAAATCATGAATTTCGCAGCAAACTGGATGGAACTAGAGCCGTAATACTGAGTGACCTCTGACAGAAACAAAGATCTGAGTATCACATGTTCTCACTCATATAGTAGACCTTGATCATCCAACGTATTACCATAAGAAAATGACTGACAGTGGTGGGAAACTATGGGGGGGAGGGGAAGGGAGATGGGACTAATGGT
>NW_007081422.1:0-854 GCF_000164805.1 Carlito syrichta
AAATATTTGTTTTATTAATTTATTATTCCAAGAAAAAACTCTGCACCAGTTTGAAGAAACATAAAAGGATTATCTCCTCTTTTCCTTTGATAAAAAAATGAATGTAGAGAACATACTAAAATTATCCCCAGGGGAATATTTTGCCCATGCCATTTGCATAATTCTATCCAGGTATATTGTATTTTTACTTTCCTTTTCAAATATATTCAATTTCTATCAAATTCACATCAGCTTTATTTTCAGGAATACTCTTTATGTCTACAGTCATTAATATATTTTCAAAGTATTTTCATTCTGTTTTTTACCTACTTGGAAATACCTATTTTAAACAATCAGACCAAAACACATAATTTGTTATTTTCTATGAAGTAGTGCTTAATAAGAAGTTTTGAAGCTGGCTTTAAAAAAAAAAGCATATTCATTTGCATCACAGAAATGTCAGTTTCTGTTATTAAGGAAAAGAAAATATATTGTCCCACTTAGGCAGATGTAAATTGATGGTGAAACAACATAAGAAAAGCTATTGTTTATGCACTCAATGTCTGATTGTGAGCCAAGTAAGAATAAGCAATATTATGAACTGACTCAGATTCTACCTCTACTTTTGGATACTTGAATGTCAATACTGTATAGCAGGTTAAGTCTCGTTAAACACTTGGTCAATTCCAAAATAATATGCTTTACCAAGCACCAGGTATAGGTCATTGTTATATTCTTTCTTCTGCATTTGTCTTACATTCAGCCATACTTTTTTCAAATGGTTCACTCATTTTCTCAACAAATGTTTTTGTCGAGAAAGAGAATAGGTAAATCAATTTTATATATTTTACAATTATAGGAATATTTTTAGAATA
>NW_007081423.1:0-327 GCF_000164805.1 Carlito syrichta
ACGTATTCTAAGATTGACCACATAATTGGCCATAAATCAAGCATAAGCAAATTTAAAAGGACCGAAATTCTACCACACACCTTCTCAGACCACAGTGGAATAAAAATAAACATTAACATCAACAAGGTCCCCCTAAAACCCATAAAGATATGGATACTAAACAGCATGATGCTAAACAACTCCTGGGTCAATGATGAAATTAAAACAGAGATCAACTGGCTGACCACATGTAGAAGATTGAAACAGGAACCCTATCTATCCCCATATACAAAAATTAACTCCAAATGGATCAGAGACCTAAATGTAAAACCTCAAATCATAAGAACC
>NW_007081424.1:0-440 GCF_000164805.1 Carlito syrichta
CGCCAAGTTGCCCAGGCGGGTCTTGACCCCCGCGGGCTCAGGCCATCCACTCACTTCAGCCTCCCAAAGGTGCGGGATTACAGGCTGAGCCACCGAGCCCGGCTTTTATTTTGATGTATTAATCAAAAAAGATAGGATGAGTCAGGCTCAGTGGCTCAGCCTGTAATCTCAACACTTTGGGAGACTGAGGCGAGTAGATTGCCTGAGCCTGCAGGTTCGAGACCAACCCGGGCAACTTGGCAAGACCTCATCTCTACAATAAAGTAAAAAATAGCCGGGTGTGGTAGTGCACGTCTGTAGTTCTGACTACTCGGAAGGCTGAGGCGGAAGGATTGCCGGAGCACAGTAGGTCGACACTGGGGTGAGTGTGTGCCACTGCACTCTAGCCTGGGCGAAGGAGGGAGACTCCAACTCAAAAAAAAAAAAAAAAAAAGGAAAAA
>NW_007081425.1:0-452 GCF_000164805.1 Carlito syrichta
CGCAAATCAAACTAGAATCAACCAATCAAAGTCTTTATAACTGCATCATATAGTTTTTATCCAATCCTGTGTGCACAAGTTTGTAAAGCCACCCCACTGCCTCAGAATTATGTATAAAAGGTGCATGTTAACCTGACTCGAGGCTCTCATCCCTGAAGCCGCTGCGTCGGTTTCGAACATGAGCCCAGACTCAAGCCTGAATAAAGACCCTCGTGTGTTTGCATCGGAGCTGGCTCTTTAGTGGTCTCTCGGATTTTGAATTTTGGGTTTAACACCGCAACCTCGACCAGCTGGGCTCCAGTGATCCTTCCCCCTCAGCCTTCCGAGAAGCCGGAATTACAGGCGTGTGCTACCATGCCCGGCTAATTTTTTTTATTTATTGTAGAGATGAGGTCTCTCCAAGTTGCCCAGATGGGTCTTGAACCCATGGGCTCAGGCAGTCCACTCACTTC
>NW_007081426.1:0-514 GCF_000164805.1 Carlito syrichta
CCGGCTGGCAGGGCCACGCTGGGCCACGACGGCTGGCCTCCCCCCCACCAGCCCGGTCACCGTCACCATGCAGGCTGCCCTCAAAGGACAGGGCCGGGCCTTAGGCAGGCAGCTCCCTGCAGCCAAGGCTGTCCTGGAAGGGGGTTTGGTCTCATGTCTCCGGGAACGGGTCTCACGGCGCCTCCACACACCTCCCGCTGGCTGAGGGGACTCTGCTGTTACGCTTGGGGGACAAGCCCGCCTGCCCGTGGAAGGACCGCGTTGGAGACCGCGTCTCCCCAGTCTCTTCCTACCTGCTCACGCCAGGGTGGGGGCCTGCGGAGAGTGCAGCCTGGGCTGCCAGGGCGTCCACTTCAGCTCAGGAGGGAGCGCGGAGCCCCGGAGGGTCAGAGGGCCCCAGCCTCAGCTGGTTCCCAGCCAGGCAGTCATTCCTGGGGCTGCCTGGGGTCGGGTCTGGACCAGTGTGCTCCCGGGGCCGTGGGGGAGAGCCACCCTGGGGTTGGGGGGCTGGGCC
>NW_007081427.1:0-424 GCF_000164805.1 Carlito syrichta
GAAACGGGGAGAAACTGTCCGGGAACGGGAAGAAACGGGAAGAAACGGGAAGAAACGGGAGAAACGGGAAGAAACGGGAAGAAACGGGAGAAACGGGGAGAAACGGGAGAAACGGGGAGAAACGGGAGAAACGGGGAGAAACGGGGAGAAACTGTCCGGGAACGGGAAGAAACGGGAAGAAACGGGAAGAAACGGGAAGAAACGGGAGAAACGGGAGAAACGGGAAGAAACGGGGAGAAACGGGGAGAAACGCGGAGAAACTGGGAGAAACGGGGAGAAACGGAGAGAAAATGTCTGGGAACGGGAAGAAACGGGAACAAATAGGGAGAAACAGTCCAGGAACGGGGAGAAACGGGGAGAAACGCGGAGAAACTGGGAGAAACGGTCCAGGAACGGGGAGAAACGCGGAGAAACGGTCCGGGAA
>NW_007081428.1:0-1029 GCF_000164805.1 Carlito syrichta
AGATGGGATTAACGGTAGCAAATATCTGTCTGGGGATGGGGAAACACCTCTTATCAACAGGGTGCCTGAATGAAGCGTATTTTTATACTTAACCCTTAACTGTACCACACAACATCATAATAAAAAATATTGATTATATAAAAAAAAACTTTGTTGTTAAAATCCAAGACAAATCCACAGGTAGGCCTAGGCCTACACAGGGTCAGAATTATCAATATCACTATCTTCCACTTCCACATATGTTTTAGTTTTTTTTTTTTTTTCTTAAGACAGGGTCTTGCTCTGTTGCACAGGCTGGAATGCAGTGGCTCGATCATACCTCACTGCAACCTTGAACTTCTGGCCTCATGTGATCCTCCTGCCTCAGCTTCCCTAAGGGCTGAGATTACCATCACACCTGGCCTTCCATCAATAATCTTAACTTATATACTTCACAGCCTTCCTGAGATTAATTGAATAAAATTCCCAACACAGGGCCAGGCACAAAATTGAGTCTTGCAAAAATTATTGGTACCTTCTTTGCCTCGGTGCATGTTGGAAGAAATATTCTTGAGCTCTTCCTACACTCTACTGCTTGGGATGCATACCACTTTTTCTTTTTGGTGAATGGAGAGAGGTGTGAAAGGAGTAATAAGATGCCATATGCTTTTGTGAGAATGTCAAAACCTGTATGAAAAAATGCCTTACACAGAGTCAGTGCTCAGTTTGCAGGGGTTCTTTACTATTTTTAATGAGCAACCGTGCTTAGTGAGACATCTCTGGATCCACAGTTATGACTGTAGTAAATGGCACACACAAAAAGACCAACTGGACATATTGGCAAGTATCATAATGTTCAAACCACCTGTGAATATGAGCCTTCTTTTCAAGTAAGAATCTCATTGCTGTCATTCTTTGGTTTGGGGAACACTGGTTTTAACTGAGTGAGGAAGTTAAACCCATGCTCTGTTTTCTGTTTTCATTGCACCTAGATGGGTTGACTATGGGGCTGGTTTTCTCTTCAAATTCAACACCTGGTACTTAACGGAG
>NW_007081428.1:2243-3179 GCF_000164805.1 Carlito syrichta
AGGACACAAACAAATGGAGAAATGTCCCAAGCTCATGGATTGGAAGAATCAACATTGTTAAAATGACCATATTACCCAAAGTAAACCACAGATTCAACACAATCCCTATCAAACTACCAGTATCACTTTTCACAGAATTAGAAAAAAAAAATTCCTAAAATTCATATGGAACAAAAAGGAGCCAGAATACCCAAGGCAATCCTAAGCAAAAAGAACAAAGTAGAGGCACCACATTACCTGACTTCAAATTATATTATAAGGCTGTAGTAACTAAAACAGCATGTTACTGACTCAAGAGCAGACATATGGACCAATGAAACAGAATAGAGAATCCAAAAACAAACCCAAATACCTACAACCAACTGATCTTTGACAAAGCAGACAAAAACATATATACAATGGGGAAAGGACAATCTATTCAACAAATGGTACTGGGAAAATTGAATAGCTACATGCAGAAAAATGAAACTTGACCCCTATCTCCCTCCATGTACAAAAATGTGGCACATATACACAATGGAATATTATGCAGTCATAAAGAAGGACAAAATTATGAACTTCACAGCAACTTGGATGAACTTAGAGTCTATAATACTGAGTGATATATCACAGAAACAAAGAAATGAATGTCACATGTTCTCACTCATAAGCAGACCTTGAATTATTGTAATACTATAAGAAAAGGATTGGCAATAGCAAGAAATTGCTGGGCCTGGGGAGGGTGTGGGATTGGCAGTAGTGGGAATCTTCAGCAGAGGGGACACACCTCATCAGCAAGGGTACCTGCATAATGGAAACTTGTATGCCCAACCCTGAATTGTACCCCACATCTTTAAAATTAAAAAAAGAAAAGAAAAATGTCTTTTACAGCCACTTGGATGGAACTGGAGAATATCATTCTAAGTGAACTAACTCAGAAACAGGAAATCAAGCACT
>NW_007081429.1:0-332 GCF_000164805.1 Carlito syrichta
AACAGGGTGTCTGAATGAAACGTAATTGTACACCTAACCCTTAACTGTACCCCACAAAACTATAATAAAAATACTGATTAATTTAAAAAAAATAAAAAATAAAAAAAAATAAAAAAAAAATAATAATAAAAAAAATAAAAAATTGAAGAAAAGAAGGAACCACCCAACAGCTCCATCCAAATTTAACAGACCAGCCCCTCAGGGACCCTGAGGTTGAATACTTCATGGACTGGAGTAGGAGTTGTTTCATACAGGAGGAGAAGCGCTTTGTGGGCTATTCCCATTCTTTTAAGTCAGGTCACCAAGGCCCATGGAAAACCTGGAACAAGCCC
>NW_007081430.1:0-444 GCF_000164805.1 Carlito syrichta
GCAGAAAGAGAGACAGAGACCACACTAGAACAAACTTTCCATGAGATCATTCAAGAAAACTTCCCAAATCTAACCAGTGATGCAAAAATTCAAACACAAGACATTCAGAGAACACCTGCAAGACAACAAATGAGAAGACCGACACCTAGACATGTCATAATTCACCTAAACAAAGTAGGCATACAGGAAAAAATCCTAAAGGTAGCAAGAGACGATCACCTAACATGGAAGACCAATCAGAATAGCAGCAGATTTATCTACAGAAACCCTACAGGCTAGGAGAACTTGGAGCCCTAACTTCAAAGTCCTAAAAGATAAACAATTTCAACCAAAAATAACTTACCTGGCCAAGGTAAGCTTCATCAGCAAGGGAGAATTAAAATCTTTCCCAGGTATCCAATCCCTAAGAACTTATGCTGCCACCAAACCACCTCTACATGAAAC
>NW_007081431.1:0-475 GCF_000164805.1 Carlito syrichta
CTCCAGCCTGGGCAACAGAGTGAGACTCCAACTCAAAAAAAAAAAATCTCTCTTGAGAATTTTCAAGTGTATAATACATTGTAATTAACTATAGTCATCATGTTGTACAACAGATCTCTGGAATTTTACCTTATGTTGATATGTAGTTTAAAAAAATTTTTATTTTAAAAAAAGTTTTATTTTAAAAAAAGTTTTCTGGGCTGGGCTCAGTGGCTCAGCCTATAATCCCAGCACTTTGGGAGGCCAAGGCGTGTGGATTGCCTGACCCTGCGGGTTCAAGACCAGCCTGGGCAACTTGGCGAGACCTCATTTCTACAATAAATCAAAAACTTAGCCGGGCATGGTAGTGCGCACCTGTAGTTGCAGCTACTAGGAAAGCTGAGGTGGAAGGATTGTCAGAGCCCAGCAGGTTGAGGCTGTGGTGGCCAGGAGTGTGCCACTGCACTCCAGTCTGGGCAACAGAGTGAGACTCCAA
>NW_007081432.1:0-425 GCF_000164805.1 Carlito syrichta
CCAGCCCCTGATCCCTTCCATTTCCTGTACCCTTTCCCATACCCATACCCCAATCCATCTCCTGAACCCATTCCAGCACCTGAACCCTTCCAATTCCCGTTCCCTTTCCAATACCTGTACCCCAACAAAAGTCCTGAACCCCTTCCAGCACCGGAACCCTTCCATTTCCTGTACCCGTTCCAATACCCATACCCAAACCAACTCCTGAACCCATTCCATCACCTGAAACCTTCCAATTCCCGTTCCCCCTCCAATACCTGTACCACTACCAAACACCTGAACCCCTTCCAGCCCCTGAGCCCTTCCATTTCCTGTACCCTTTCCAATACCCATACCCCCAAACAACTCCTGAACCCATTCCAGCACCTGAAATCTTCCAATTCCCGTTCCCTTTCAAAACCTGTACCCTAAACAAACTCCTGAAC
>NW_007081433.1:0-360 GCF_000164805.1 Carlito syrichta
CAAAGAAATCAAAGATGACACAAACAAGTGGAAAAATATCCCATGCTCATGGGTTGAAAGAATCAACATTGTGAAGATGTCCATCTTACCTAAGACAATCTGCAGATTTAATGCAATGCCCATCAAATTACCAGCAACATTCTTCTCATACCTAGAAAATACAACACAGGAATTCATATGGAAACACAAATGACCAAAATAGCCAGAACAATCCTCAGCAAAAAAAGCAAAGCAGGAGGAATCACATTACCAGACTTCAAACTTTACTATAAACCTACAATCATCAAAATAGCTTGGTACTGGTACAGGAACAGGCATATAGATCAATGGAACAGAACTGAGATTCCAGAAGCAAAACCT
>NW_007081434.1:0-463 GCF_000164805.1 Carlito syrichta
ACGCCGCGGGGGCTGGGGGGGGTCCTGTGTCTGATGTCCGCGTGGGCGCGGGAGGCGTGGCTTAATGGTCGTCAGTTACACTGAGTCTCTGGTTTCTCTGTCTGCAGATCCGTGGGTTCCGGCAGCCGCGTGCAGGTCACCCCCCCCCCGCGCCATGCCCTCACCCCCCCCACCCGCATATTTCCGGCTTTTCTGGACACAGCACCCCAGCAGACAAGTCGTGCTGGCCTGAAGTTGTTTTTTATAGCAAGCCTCCCTTGAATGAGCTGTGGTTTCATTTATCAGAGTTCTCCTTCTGAAGCTTTGCAAGGAGGTAGAACTGCATCAATTTTCAGGAACAGAGATGAAGCCACATCTCATTCAAGGGAGGTTTGCTATAAAAAACCCCGTAATGGAAAGTCTGTAAACTCAAGCTTGCTCGTACTGTGAACAGGGAGAGTCAAAGCTCACAGAGGAAACCCGT
>NW_007081435.1:0-426 GCF_000164805.1 Carlito syrichta
CTGAGGATTGTTCTGGCTATTCTTGGTCGTTTGTGTTTCCATATGAATTCCTGTGTTGTTTTTTCTAGGTCTGCGAAGAATGTTCCTGGTAATTTGATAGGTATTGCATTGAATCTGTAGTCTGCCTTAGATAAGATGGACATCTTCACAATGTTGATTCTTCCAATCCATGAGCTTGGGATATTTTTCCACTTGTTTGTGTCATCTTTGATATCTATGAGCAGAGTTTTGTAGTTTTCATTTTAAAGATCTTTCCTGTCTCTGGTTAGGAAGATGCCAAGGTATTTCATTTTTTGTGTGGCTATTGTGAATGGAATTATGCTTTTTATTTGGGTTTGTTTGTTTATTATTGGTGTAAAGAAATGTGATTGTCTTTTGCATATTTATTTTATATCCTGAGACTTTGCCAAAGGCCTTTATCAGTGT